>NC_071502.1:31346969-31650000 GCF_028408465.1 Anastrepha ludens | reverse complement strand
TAAGGTGTTTGGGATTGAGGAATGATTTTTTTTTTTTTCTTCTTTAGAAACTAGGAAAGTAGGTAAGTTTGGAAAAGTGCGAAGACCGCGCTTTACGTGGGATTCGAACCCACAACCTCTGAGATGGCAGGCTAGTGTACTTATGCTAGACTACCAAGGCCGCTCTACTGATTCAAGAGAACAATTTTTTTTTGTGCAAATAATATTTTTTTAAGGATTCCCAGAAGTGCACCCTTGTGCTTATAGGGTAGTTTGCGTACCTTGCCGCAGACGTATAAGCAGCGATGGATAAGAACATAGGCACTGGTCGCCCCTGTACTAATTTCCGTGCATTCGTAAGATGGGTTGTAATTTGTTTACTTCTAACATCTGGAAATATACCTTGAGCTGTACTATAGCAACGCTGATTTTAATCTTCGAATTCATCCAGTGAGTCCTCAGAAGTTGGTGCGCACGGCATTTATGCAGATCTAAAAAAGTGATTAGGTGAAACTTACGTAAATAAAATTAGGTTTATTTACCGAAGTTTAAGGGGTCCCGGTGGTCTATAGCTCGAAAATTTAGGATATTTTCAGGAATATTTTTTAAATAAAAAAATGAAAAACGGTATTTAAATTTTTAGGTTTTTTTTTTATTTCTTTTACATATAAAAATGAAAAAAAAGACAAGAATTTTTAATTTTAACAATTTTAAAAATGGCGCTGAAGTTGATCCTCCCAAAAAATGGGACCTGGACGGTGGTTCTTCTATTTATCGGAAACACAAAAACCAAAAAAGTTATTAATCAGTACGACTGTAGCTATGCCCCGCTACTAGAATAAAAAAAAAATTTTCATAAAATGGTGCGGTTTTGAATTTGACACTCTAAAAAGGGTTTTCTTTCGATCAGTTCTTGCGAAAAAGGGAATAGATGTGAGTATCAACACCATCGAACGACAACTGAAGGAGGTAAATAAATCCTACCGTCCCACATCATCCAAACCGCTGCTATCAGAAAAACACATTGAAAAACAGCAAAACAAGAAAATGGTGTCCCAGTAATGGGCTGGCCTTCCCAGTCCCCAGACGTCAACCCCATTGAAAATGTTTGGGGAATTATAAAAACGCATCTTGCCGGAAAGCCAGTCCACGATTTAACGCACCTCGTGCGTCAAGTTTGCAAAATCTGGAACTCTGTCGACGAGCTACTCCGTGAAGATGCCAGGCTATACTCGACAACGATGAAGGCTACACGGCCTATATGAGTCTTCTTCTTCTTTTCTGATTTTCACATCGGTGGCTACGTCAATAAGCAAAATTGTCGGATTTGCGGCTCAGAAAATCCACACGTTACTGTAGAGAAGCAAATGCATCCACAACGAATCACTGTTTGGTGCGGTTTTTGGTCTGGCGGCATCATCGGGCCATTTTTTTTTTTAAATGAGCGAGGAGCCGCGGGTACAGTATATGGCGAGGGTTACCGTGACATGCTCAACGAGTTTTTGTTTCCAAAAATTGAAGAGGATGACATGGACAACATTTGGTTTCAACAGGACGGTGCAACTTGTCACACTGCCAAAGTTACACTCGAACTTTTGGCTACCGTTTATGAAAACCGAATAATCAGCCGAAATTCCGATATCAATTGGCCGCCTCGGAGCTCAAAAAATTTTAAATATGTATCTTTTATACTTCATGAATAATCGCGGTTCCTTTTTTCTGACACTGACTGTAATTGAGTTTAAAGTTTTGAGAGTGGCCGCGTGGCGAATCTGACTCTAAATAAATAAAATACTGCGAATATCCTTCCAAAAATTTAACTGTGTATTCTTAAAGGCCTATACTTTCGAAATATCAAAAAAAAAACCAATCGATTTTGTGAAAATTTTAGACCACCGGGACCCCGAGCGAGATGGGGTGTTATTTTGCAACTCGCGTACAAAAGAATATGGTTAATATACCGAATTTTGGCTTCTATTGCAGCTGGTTTATCAGCACAGGCATTTGACTTGACGCACTCATTAAATCACAAACTTTTTTCACTGCAATGTGGATGAAGTGGTACGCACATTTGGTATTCAGTGTATGGTGATTTATATTTATGCATGAATGCGTGTAGTGTTTATTTATTTTCTCCAAATAGCATTCAACAAACTGAGAATGGTTAATGGCATTCTATTTTTTCTAGATGTATTGATAATTTAATCCAGGCGGAGGTTCACGCCTTAGAGCTGTGTGCCAGAGAATGTCTACGGAGAGGCACGCGCAATGCCAATATTAACGTTCTCTTTGACAGTCAAGCAGCAACAAAATCGCTGGATAGCTTCTCATTCCAATCAAGGTTAGTCTGGGAATGTTTTAAAATCCTCAGCACCCTAGTATCAAGAAACTCTGTTACCTTGATGAGAGTTCCGGGACATGAGGGGCACGAAGGGAATGAAATTGCGGACACCTTAGCGAAAACGGGGGCAAACACTCCCTTCATAGGTCCTGAACCTTTCTTCGGGGTAAATAACAGCGTCAAAAGTGCCTTTCTGCGTCAGAAAAGAACAACGAGGCCAAATCGATTACTAGAGAGCCCCCAATCGGGCATGCGGCAATCGAAAAGACTCATAAATCCGGAACGTATAAAAGTAGAGACAATCATTAACCTAAACAGAAAAGACATAAAACTTTACACTGAACTACTAGCAGGACACGGTAAACTTAATTATCACATGAAAAAGATAGGTGTGATAGAAAACGATTCTTGTAGACTCTGCAAAGAGGCGCAGGAAACCGCAGAA
The DNA here is from genome assembly GCF_028408465.1 of Anastrepha ludens. Taxonomy (NCBI): domain Eukaryota; kingdom Metazoa; phylum Arthropoda; class Insecta; order Diptera; family Tephritidae; genus Anastrepha; species Anastrepha ludens. The sequence goes on along the minus strand of NC_071502.1, from coordinate 31,647,235 downwards.
TATGTTCTATGCGACTGCCCGGCAGTGGCACGACGCAGACTAAATTACTTGGGAAATGGAGCTTAGATCAAAACTTCCTGGTAGAAATTATGTCTACAGCAGTTTCAGGTTTTATTAATAGCCTAAAACTGTTCGAGTAGGCTACATGGCTGCACAATAGATCGATTCAGGTCGCAGTACACAAATAGGCAATTAATAATAATAATAATAATAAATAATTTAATAAAAGTCAGTTTTATAGTTATGCATACAATGGCGCTTACACCCTTTTTTGGTTGTTTGGCCGAGCTCCTCCTCCAACTGGTGATAAGCGTCTTGATGTATTTCCATAAATGGAGGCACCTATAGTGTTTTTTGTTTTGTTTTGTATGCTACCTACGCACCGCCGTTGGCTTTTTATGAGGAGCTTTCTTATGGCGGCCGCCGTAGCCGAATTGGTTGGTGCGGAACTACCATTCGGAATTCAGAGAGAGATCGTTGGTGCGAATCTCGGTGAAAGACTAAAATTAAGAAAAACATTTTTCTAACAGCGGTCGCCCCTCGGCAGGCAATGGCAAACCTCCGAGTGTATTTCTGCCATGAAAAAGCTCCTCATAAAAATATCTGCCGTTGGGAGTCGGCTTGAAATTGTGGGTCCATCTATTTGTGAAACAACATCTACACGCACACCACAAATAGGAGGAGGAGCTCGACCAAACATCCAAAAAGGGCGTGCGCGCCAATTATATATATGGGCATGTGGGCATGCAAAATTTGCTTTTTGAATCGGCTATAAAAAAAAACTAATCAATATTTTTTGAAATTTTTTTCCTTATTTTGAGGATTGAACACTGTCATTTATGAATGAAAAATAATATCGTTCAAATGCCTGCCACGACTGGCTTTGCAGTAGGCCATTCGATCAACCCAATTTTTAAGCACATTTTCGATTGTTTCGATTTCATGAATTGCAACTTCGATTTCGTGTTTTAAAGCATCAATCGTCTCTGGATGGTTCGCATAGCATTTGTCCTTAACGGCTCCCCACAAACCACAAAAAATAGTCCAACGGGCTTAAATCACAGCTCCGAGGCGGCCAATTGATATCGGCCAAAAGTTCGAGTGTAACTTTGGTAGTGTGACAAGTTGCACCGTCCTGTTGAAACCAAATGTTGTCCATGTCATCCTCTTCAATTTTTGGAAACAAAAACTCGTTGAGCATGTCACGGTAACGCTCGCCATTTACTGTAACCGCGACTCCTCGCTCATTTTAGAAAAAAAATGGCCCGATGATGACGCCAGACCAAAACCGGCACCAAACAGTGACTCGTTGTGGATGTATTTGCTTCTCTACAGTAACGTGTGGATTTTCTGAGCCCCAAATCAGAAAAGAAGAAGAAGACTCACCACTTTGGAAATAGGTTTTCAATATTTCTCAATTTTGTTCAAGCGTATAGCGTCCCAATTCGTAAATGTCAAACCTTTAAGTGAATTATGAACACATTTGACATGTCATTTGTGTTACGATTCTCAAAAAAATAGGTGGTTCAAAAAGCAAACGCTATATGGCCCACCCGGCAGAAATACGTTCTCACGGCAGAAATACGTTCGGAGGTTTGCCATTGTCTGCCGCGGGGCGACCGCTTTTAGCAGAGACTTTTGCCGTCAATTGGTGTTTTATACACAGAGATAAGATCCTTTGCACTTCTGAATGGCAGCTACGCACCAACTCATTCGGCTACGGCGACCGGCAAGTCAATTAATAAATTGAATTCCACCTTAATTAGGTCGGCCGCTTGGTATCCCACCTCCGTAGGCTAAAAAATTACAATGAAATACTAAGGGCCATTTTCTCGACTTCCCAACAAGTGTTTTCATTTTTCAACAAGCCTCGTTTATTCAATTGTAAGTCAATATAATTTATTATGTAGTCAAACACTTACTTTGTCTCGTGCCCAACACCTCTGGCCGATCGACTGGCAAACGAACCAATTCACTGTGCGTGACGTTTGTGTAAATATTTAATCCCCATCAGGACAAGTGAATATTCAACAATTGTGTACGTATATAAATAAGGGCTTAAAATAGCAGGCAGCAACTAAATATTGTGATTTTAGACAATTTGGCAGTTCTGTTCAGGCACGTCCACATGCATAAATGCATACATACATACATATATACATAAGGTGAGTGCGTATGACAGCAAGGAAGAAGTATTGAATATATAAATAAGTGAATAATACAAATTTATTAAAATTAAATTGCCTACTTGCAAGTAGATATTCCATTAAGCTGAATAAGACTTTAATGGCGCTAGATTTAGATTTGTTCCAATATTAATTAAGGAAAAACTTTATTCAACAAATTAATTATGTAATAAAGGTAAGACACCACAAAATGCATACTCGAGCTAAAGAGCTAAATGAAAGCTAGCCCAGTTGGGCACCTCATCCAAGCCCAGTTCCCTTATAAAACTCAGAATGAAGCTGAGTTGGATTGGGCTTATGTTCCTTTACTCTGGCTGCAGTTGACCAAGATGTCTCAACCTTCTCGGCGCTATACCGCTGCATTCCAGAAGAAGGTATATTGGAGTCTCATGCGATTGCTCGCAGAAACGGCAAGAGTCCGTAAACCAAATCCTGATCATGTGCAGATGGCTTCGCAATCAGCAGTGGCCTGTGAGGATGCCCGTGAGCTTTCTCAGATTATCCTTGGGGCGAGTTATGAGTTTTTTAAACTGGTTTTGGTTGTACCCTCCCAGTAAGGATTTCGCCTGGCGCAGTCCCATAGTTTGGTGCCAGCAAACTTCCCTTAGCCCTCCCTTAGCTCTTCACTCCTCAGCTTCTCCTTAATGGTGTGTTGACCCATGGCAAGGAAGGGCTCGGGCCCGATCCCATCTTGAAGCAGTCAGTGAAGATACAGGTTGGAGTAATATAGTGCTAACACGTTTATATAATCATTCCAGACCCATCAGATTCTAAAAATTTATAGATATAATTGGTTTGTTCCCATATAGCCCTCAAGAATATTTTCTAAAACTTGATAATAATGAAAAAAATTAAACTATATTAATAATAAGAGTACAAAAAAATGAGCTATGAAAGGAAGAGAGACGTATTATCCAACAGAAGAAACGAGAGACCGAAATACGTGAGTGTGAAGACCTTGAGATGCTGGGCAACAGGAACAACGCCTGAAAATTCTACTAGAAAGTTCGGCGGCTTACAGAAGGTTTCAAGACCGGGGTGTTTTCCTGTAAGACCAAAGGCCGCGATTTGGTGACTGACGTACAGAGCAATCTTAAATTATGGAGGGAACACTTCTCGAACCTGTTAAACAGTGATAGCTGCGCATGTCACAGAGAATGTGAAGATCCCGATACCCCAATCGTCGACGACGGAACTGCCGTTCCGTTACCCGACCATGACGAAGTGAGAATAGCGATAACGCGGCTAAAGAACAACAAAGCCGCGGGCGCCGACGCAATACCGGCTGAGCTATTCAAACATGGCGGCGAGGAGCTGGTAAGGTGCATGCATCAGCTCCTATGCAAAATATGGTCGGATGAAAGCTTGCCTACCGATTGGGATTTAAGTGTGCTCTGCCCAATCCATAAGAAGGGTGATCCTGCAATTTGTGCCAATTACCGCGGGATTAGTCTTCTAAATATCGCCTATAAGGTTCTAGCGAGCGTTTTGTGTGAAAGGCTGAAGCCCACCATCAGCCAATTGATTGGACCTAATCAGTGTGGCTTTAGACCTGGAAAATCTACCATCGACCAAATATTCACAATATGCCAAATCTTGGAAAATACCCACCAAAGGAGAATCGACGCACACCATACTTTCGTCGATTTCAAAGCTGCATTCGACAGTACGGAAAGGAGTTACTTGTACGCCGCGATGTCTGAATTTGGTATCCCCGCAAAACTAATATGACTATGCAAGATGACGGTGCTCAACACCAGCAGCGCAGTCAGAATTGGAAAGGACCTATCCGAGCCGTTTACACCAAGCGAGGTTTCAGACAGGGTGACTCGCTGTCGTCTGATTTTTGTAACTTGATGTTGGAGAGGATTCTACGAGCCGCAGAACTTAATCGCTCAGGCATAATTTTTTATAAGAGCGAACAATTGTTGGCGTATGCCGATGATATTGACATCATTGGCCTTAACAACCGCGCTGTTAGTTCTGCCTTCTCCAAACTGGATAAAGAGGCAAAGCGAATGGGTCTGGTGGAGAACGAGGGCAAAACGAAGTACCTTTTGTCATCAAACAAACAGTCCGCGCACTCGCATATCGACACACACGTTACTGTTGACAGTTATAATTTCGAGGTTGTAAAAGACTTCGTTTATTTAGGAACCAGCATTAACACCGATAACAACGTCAGCCTTGAAATCCAACATAGAATCTCTCTTGCCAACAAGTGCTGCTTTAGACTAAGTAGGCAACTGAGCAGTAAAGTCCTCTCTCGACGAACAAAACTAACACTTTACAAGGCTCTCATCATGCGCGTCCTAAGGTATGGCGCAGAAGCTTGGACGATGGCAACATCCGATGAAGCGACGCTTGGAGTGTTTGAGAAAAAGATTAAGACACAATACGCTCGCTAGAACCTTATAGGCGATATTTAGAAGACTAATCCCGCGGTAATTGGCACAAATTGCAGGATCGCCCTTCTTATGGATTGGGCAGAGCACACTTAAATTCCAATCGGCAGGCATGCTTTCATCCGACCATATTTTGCATAGGAGCTGATGCATGCACCTTACCAGCTCCTCGCCGCCATGTTTGAATAGCTCAGCCGGCAGTCCGTCGGCGCCCGCGGCTTTGTTGTTCTTTAGCCGCGTTATCGCTATTCTCACCTCGTCATGATCGGGTAGCGGAACGACAATTCCGTCGTCAACGATTGGGGTATCGGGATCTTCACGTTCTCTGTGACATGCGCAGCTGTCACTGTTTAATAGGTTCGAGAAGTGTTCCCTCCATAATTTAAGATTGCTCTGTACGTCGGTCACCAGTTCGCCGTCTTTGTTCTTACAGGAAAAGATCGAATTGCATTGGATAAATCGAGCGGTTCCGAATAGAGGCCAGCTCCAGCACCACAGCTCGTCTCAGAACGGTCGGGGTAGATTACAATATCGGATCTACCAATAACCTTCCCTTGTCTCCATTTCATTCGGTAGTTAATATTTTGTAAATGCAAGACATTTACTTTTTGTTGACTTTGAAAGTTGTGTAAGTCCTTTTGAAGCCTTTAAAAGTGTACATTTTGGTTAATCACTTAAAAAATATGATTACATTACAAATTTAAATCAATTTAATATTGAAAAAATATTGTACAAAACTACCGTACTGACACATATCCATTTTTTTTCAAAATAATGAAAGGCAAAACCATAAATATCCCCATATAAAATAAAATACACTTGCACCTCTTTCAAAGAAAACCGCTCACATAATGAGTCTGTATTTGCAGCATAAAGACTTGTAAACACGAATCGGTAGCTCCGTATCCGAGATAGTATATAATTATGCATGCAAATTGAATTCATATGAGCTTTAATTGTCTGCATACTCGATATGGTTTAATCGAAAGCCATCACTAGAACTGCGCGGGCATGCTTGGCAAGCGTGAAATTGCATTATTTGACTCCATTTACAGCTTTTTAAATTCACATTGCACTTTTTAAAAGCCACGTGCCAAGGGTAATAAGCATTCGATTCTGCCTCGCCAAAGATCAGGTTAAACCACCAGGAAATATCATTTGAATGGTTAGCGCTCTGAAACAAGAGTATTTATCACGTACTACGCACACATACATACACACACACACATATACATGCCTATATATATATATATATATAATATATATTACACTTATACATGAACACATGTAACAATGTTTAATAGGTTTGTGTAAAAGTACACTCAGGAATTAAAAAACGTATCACTATGCATTAATAAATTTATCTATACGTGGGATCGTCGTGACTATGCTGTAGAATTTTCTGCACGCTTAAAGTCGGCTCGCTTAACGAAACATATACAGTAAAAGGTGATCCATTTAGAGCTATCGGATTTTAAACCGAAATAAAACAACGAACATTCAAATTGATTAGGCAATCTTTATAACTTTTGTGTAGAACCATTCATGGCATTCACTTTTTCAAGGATAATTCCTCTCAAATGACGGCCGCAACTGAACCGTAATTCGGCCATCCGTAAACACCAACTTTGAATGACTCGTTGGAAGACTTCGGTCGGTATCTCGTGAATAACTTTAGTAATGTTGGCTTCAAATGCCTCAATCGAAGCTGGCTTATCCACAAAGGTTTTAGACTTTACATATCCCCACAAATAAGAATCCAAAGATGTGATATCACATGATCTTGGTGGTCAATCCAGTGGTCCGAGACGACAGATAAATTGCTCACCGAAACGACGACGTGTAAATCCATTGTTTCACGGACTGTATGGCAAGTAGCGCCGTCCGTTTGGAACCGTCTTTTTGGAACCAAATTTTATGGAGGCACCCAATGGTAGTTCATCATGGCGTGATAGCGTTTGCCATTAACTTTTACATTAGCGCCAGCCTCCTCTTTGATGATATATGGACCGATCATACCTCCTGCCCACAGGTCGCACCAAACGGTTATTTTCAATGGATGTAATGGCTATTCTTGAAAGGCTTTGGGCTGCTCTTGAGCCCAAATACGGCAGTTTTGCTGACTGACGTAGCCGACTTTCCTTGATTGGTTTCGATCCTATTTATTAGGTGGGATCGCTGTTTTTTTGATTGAAAATACAACTTTATTCTGAAAAAATGGTTACAAGTGAAACATTGAAACTGTTTATCTTTTGAGGCTATCCAAGGATTAAGCCATTGTTTGATGTCTTCATCTGAATGGAACTGCTGGTCAGCTAGACCATGTGCCATCGATCGAAACAGGTGATAATCGGACGGCGCAATATCTGGAGAATATGGTGGGTGGGGTAGGATTTCCCATTTCAGTGTTTCCAGATATATTTTAACGGGTTTGGAAACGTGAGGCCGTTGTTATGCTGTAGAATCACTTTTTCATGCCTCTCCGCGTATTCCGTGTACTCAGCTCAATCGCATCAATTGAAGTCGATACCGATCCCCAGTGATGGTTTCGCTTGGTTTTAACAGTTCATAATAAATAACACCAACGTTGTCTCATCAAATACATAGCATAACCTTCGCAGCGTGAATATTCGGCCGAGGCGACGACGTAGAAGCATAACCGGGCTGTTCCCATGATTTTCTTTTCTTTGAATTGCTGTAATGAATCCATTTTTCATCATCCGTCACGATGCGATGAAGAAAACCCTTCCTTTTTTGCCGCTGGAACAGTTGTTGACAGGCGAAAAAACGACGTTTAACATCCTTTGATTTTAACTCAAAAGGAACCCAAGTTCCCTGTTTCTGATTCATTCCCAAAGCATGCAATCGCTTGGTAATGGATTGGTGAGTAACTCCTGATACTGAAGCAAGCTCTTGTTGCGTTTGACATGGATCCTCATTGAGCAATGCCTCCACTTCAGCGTATTCGAAGGTTTTTGGCCTTCCTTCACGCGGACGGTCGTCAACATTAAAATCACCATCTTTGAAGCGACGGAACCAATCTTGGCACGTTGTTTCACTTAAAGCAGCCTCTCCATAAACTTTTTGTAGGTCTCGATGCGCTTCAGCCGCCGTTTCCGCCGTATTTTTCGAATGAAAGAGGAAAATCAACAATTCCCGCAAATGAGGGTTATTCGGCACAAAATCAGACATTTTCACAAAACCAAAAGTATCTGATACCAAAACAAAATCACTAATGTGTTAAAGCAGTGTGTTTACCATATGTCTAAGCTTGGTTTATGACGTTTAGGTTATGTTAGAATCGACTAGCACACACTGCTGGCGGCATCTATTTACAAACAGCGGGAACTTAGTTGCACACCTAACAATAAAGAGCAGTGCTGCACTCTAGTAATCGATGGGGTTTCTTCGAAACAGCTTATTGCCACATCTGGTGTACCTCAGGGTAATATTTTAGGACCATTGTATTTGTTTTGTTTATTAATGACATCGGTTCGTGTTTTTCCTTTACAAATTTTCTTCTTGATCTAAAAGTTAATGAAGAAATATGAAACTCTAGTGGTTCAGCGCCCTACAGTCTGAGCTGAATAATTTATTTTCCTGCTGGCTTATGAATTTTATATTTCTTATGTTCTAATGTTATAAAATCACTTTTTCTAAGCTTCAAACCCCGCTTAATACTTCTTCCCATATTAATTATTGCTTCGTTTGATGTGATGAAAGATTTATTGGTTTCCTTTGATTCAAGGCTAAATTTTACTCACTTAAGTTATGCCGTTTCCAGGTCACTTCCTATGCTCGCTTTTGTCAGACGTCACTCTTCGAACTTCACTGACCCCTATACTCAGCGTTTGTGCGGCCCAAATGAAATTACGTTGCTTTTATTTGGAGACCTTATCATGCAATCCAAAAATGTGTGTGCCTTTCGCACTAAATTCACTTAATTTCTCAGACCCGAAACCATCATACGAATCTCGCTGTCGATTGATTAGACTTTTCCATTAAGTGACAGAGGTAGGAGGGCGTTCCATAAATAAGTACCGAGGTTTGATAACAAAGAGGTCTCCTGAGGGAAGTTCATGTTAGCATCGTGTGCTGCTATCTATCAAACGAAGGCAAGAGCAATTTTAGACTGATTGATAGGTTAGTTTGGACTACGTTGAAAAATAAAAAAAATATTTTTTGAGAAAATTGTGTCTTCGTTTCTAACACGCGTACTTATTGAACCTTCCTCGTACTCTTCGGGCAGTATATTTTATCTTTGATCTCGTTAATGGCAAAATTAACTGCTCGGCTCTTCTAGAAAGAATACAGTTTTATGTTCCTTGCAGACATTTTCGTCATTTTAAGGTTGTTTGCTTTGGCTTTAGTTGCGCCGTTGTTTGATTTTAAATATCTCTGCACCTTTAGCGATTTTGTACCTTTCTGCGGCCAAACAGATATTTCAAATGCAATTTAAAAAATTACTTTCTATCTAAGGAGTGGTTAAATTTCAAGGGCCGATGTTGAATGTGAACCACACCTAAACGTCAACGACACCAGTGGACTTCTTTGTTTGGGGTTATTTGAAAGAAAAAGTGTACGTCGATAGGCCAGCAACAATTTAAGAGCTAAAAGATGAGATAATTCGGCACATTAACGGCATGGAACCTCAATTATGGCTCAGCGTTATCGAAAATTTGGACCATCGGATGGAGGTGTGCCGCCGAGGCCATGGCGGCCATTTGGCCGATATTTTGTTTTATAAGTAATTGAGTTATAACAGTATTATCATAAGAAAGATAAATGACAATAATTTCCTAAGAAATTGTATTTTATTCAAAATCATAATCGGCCCATGAAACTTAACCACCCTTTACTATTCTACTTCGCAAATATTTGTTAGTTTCATAATTATTAATTTTTTAAAATTATTTATTAAAATTCAATTTTAACTTACATATATACATCGCATATTTTTTAGCAATTTAGTGGCTTCTTATGTTGATAATTTAATTTTATTAAACTTTTTAAATCTAAAATATTCTAAAATTTGTATTTTAGTTTCAAATTAATCTCTTCAATGTCTGCTCTGAATTTTGTTAGACTTTAATGAGTAAATAAAAAAATATGTATGTTACATAAAAAAGGTTATGTGAAAATAAGTTTAGTACCCTTGGCCACAAGTGCGGCGGTACAAAAATGAGCAGGAAATGTGAAATTTTTCTTTAAGTATTTATTTAGGAAGTGTTACAGCACTTCCAAGTGAAGGGGATCAAAATGCTGATTGTTGCATGTGCACACAAACATACATACACTTACGTGAATGTAAATCAAACGGCGAGGCATAATTTTTGGCGCCAAATCAGTGTATTCCTCATACGCTATTCGCTTTTCTCCTTTGCTTATTCCGCTTGTCACCTGTTGTGATTTACTCAGATTCATGTTGCACGTCTGCGCAATACAGAATGTTGCAGCAACAATGGAAAACGAAGGCGAAACGACGAGTATGAAAATAAAACGCATTGTAAGCATCAAGAGAAAGTAAAGACCAGTTGAGCCGCATAAAGCGCACAGAACATACGTTGGGTGAATTTCATTTTTATGCTTTCGTATATACGTTTATTTTTACGTTTACTCGTGCATGCCCGAATTCACCTATGCCTACGTCTCTGAAGTCAATAAAAAGTGTTATCTGAATCTGAAAGAGTTGATAGATTTTGAGAAAAAGTACATATTGGGTTGGCAACTGAGTAATTGCTGATTTTTTTTAGAAAATCAAAGACAATTTTTCATGGAACAAAATAACTTTATTCTGTAATGTAACACATCGGTCAATAAGTCCCCGGTCTAACAAAGAAAACACAAGAGTTACATCAAAATTCGAGTTTATTCATCAATATAGTTTCCTTCTAAGGCTATACAGTCAGTCCAACGCCTTTCCAAACGTTCGATGCCAGTTTTGTAGAACGATTTTGGCTGACCCTCAAAATACGCATTAGTTTCGGCGATGACCTCCTCATCCGATCGAAATTTCTTGCCTGCGAGCATTTTTTTGAGCTCAGCGAATAAGAAATAGTCGCTGGGGGCCAAATCTGGCGAATACGGTGGGTGGGGGAGCAGCTCGAAGCCCAACTCGTTCAATTTAACCATCGTTGCCATCGACTTGTGACACGGTGCATTATCCTGGTGAAAAATGATTTTTTTCTTCGCCATATGCGGTCGTTTTGCGACGATTTCGGCCTTCAAACGCGTCAGTAGTGCCATGTAATATTCGTTATTGATGCGCCCACCCTTTTGAAGGTAGTCAACGAAAAGAATACCATGGGCATCCCAAAAGACCGACGCCATAACCTTGCCGGCGGACGTTTGAGTTTTTGGTCGCTTTGGGCGGCTTTCACCGTCTGCAGTCCACTCAGCTGACTGCCGATTCGACTCGGGTGTGAAGTGGTGGATCCATGTTTCGTCCATGGTTACATACCGACGCAAAAAATCCTTCCGATTCTTCTGAAACATGGCCAAACAGCTCTCGGAATCATCGAGACGTTGCTGTTTTTGGTCCACAGTCAGCAAACGCGGCACCCACATAGCTTCCGCATCGACAAATGGTCGTGTAAAATGGTGAAAACACTTCCCTTTGATATCTTTACGATGTCAGCAATATCATCCACCTTCAATTTACGGTCGGCCAAAACCAATTTATGGACCTGCTTGATTTTTTCGGGAACAACTGCCTCATTTGGGCGACCAGAGCGGTGTGCATCGTTGGTGTCCGTACGACCGCGTTTAAAATCAGCATACCAGTCGATCACTGTTGATTTGCCTGGTGCAGAGGTGCCATAATGATCGTCCAACCACTGTTTTGCTTCGACGGTATTTTTTCCCATCAAAAAGCAGTGTTTAATGAGCACACGAAATTCTTTTTTTTCCATTGTTCTGAAAATAACAAAAGTAGCGTCACTAAAGCTTCAATAACTCACACAATAATGATCCGAATGACATACAAATTTGACAGTATACCTAAAAGGGTATGCTCTTTCGAACCATAAAGCTAATTTTATGTTAGTGGCGCCCTCTATATGTCAGACCGGGGACTTATTGACCGATGTGTTATTGCCCGTTTCTCATTTTGATCAATGACCTTTTGCCATCTTTGAGGCAGCATCATAATCCCACGTTCAAAGAACGTCTGGTTTTTATTAGCAAAAAACTGAATCAGGTACGATTTGACATCATCATCATTATTGAAATTTTTACCATTCAATGAGTTTTGTAAATATCGAAGCAAGTAATCAGATAGTGCAAGTTCAGGACTATAAGGTGGATGTGGCAAAATATCCCAACCAAGCTCCAATAATTTTTGCCGAGTGGCCAGAGATGTGTAAGGCCGTGCATTGTCATGATGGATTTTTTTTTCGATTTGTCAATTCGGGCCTCTTTTCTTCAACTGCATTATTTAATTTCGTTAGTGGTTCAAAGTAGACATCAGAATTAACCATTCGGTTGGGTGGTAAGAGTTCAAGGTAGACAATTCCTTTGTAATCCCACCAAACTGATAACAAAACCTTCTTTTGATCAAGATCAGCTTTTGAAGTTGTTTGAGTCGGTTCAGCTGGCCTGCTCCACGATCTTTTCCGCTTGATATTTTGGTAAACAACCAATTTTTCATCGCCAGTTACCAGTCGTTTTAAAAATGGATCCTTTTCATTACGTTACTTTAGCAAATCGCAGCTGTTAATGGTTGCGTTCAATGCGTTTTCTTCAGTTCGTGAGGAGCCCATGTATCGAGTTTTTGAACATAGCCAAGTTGTTTCAAGTGATTTTCAATGCATTTATGTGATACATGAAGCTTCTCTGCAATCTCACGTGCTGTACTGTGACGATCCGAATCGATTATTGCTTTGATTAGAACGTCTTCGACTTCAACTGGACATCCAGAGCGTTTTTCATCTTTGAGTGAAAAATCACCAGAACGAAATTTGGCAAGCCAATTTAGACGGAAATAAAAAAGGAAAAAATGACGAAAATGCTCCTTTTAATCTCCTTTTTTTCAACGAACGCCAAACGAAAACTACGCAACCGATCAAACAACTTTTTTTACTGATTGACAGCAGAATTGCCAACTATTAAATAACAAACTGTGTTTTACATTTGTACTACGTCTGCAAATCTTAAAATTCAACTGAAGCCATCTATGAGTGAAATCCGCAATTACTTAGTTGGCAACCCAGTAGATACATTTAAGCCAACTAATCTGCACTTCATCGTTTGAAAAGACCAGCTCACTTAAATCAGGTATCAAAATTCAAGGAAATCAAAGAAACCTAGCATAATCAGCATAAATAGGGTTTTTTAATAGGAACGACTCTATATTTTTTATTTTTCGCTTGTCATTTGTAAACTTCATTAGTATACATTTCATCATGGAACGCTACACACTTGAGCAACGATTGCAAATCGTGCAAATTTTTTATGAAAATAATCGTTCTGTTGCTGCTACTTTAAGAGCATTACGGCCATTTTACGGTCCATTTAACAAGCCGTCCCGTTTTAGGGTTATGTGAAGTCATTGGTCTACAGTAACAAGCCGGCGACAATTTGTGAGCTCAGAGCCAATATTGAACGCGAAATTGCTGGAATTCCGGCCGATTTATGCAAAAGAGTGGTCGAAAATTGGGTTCAACGATTGGACTTCGTAAAACGTGCACGCGGTGGTCATGCAAAAGAAATCGAATTTCATACTTAAATTTATATGTTCAAACTCGATAATAATTAAAAAAAAAATTAGTTAAAAAAGTCAAACCGTTTGTGTTTTATTCAAAAAAGTTCAAAAGTTGAAGCGCTCTTACTGAAAAACCCTATATAAGTTTTTCAATTTTAGTTAAGGATCAGTACAAGAATTGTCTCCGGAAATCCATACGAATTTCGCTTACTTTAGCTGTAGCACTTCCGTTTGGTGGCAAGCGACTTGAGGGCAACCTATGGCGCAAATGGTCACAGCACACGAAATGAACTTACATTTAACGGTGTTGTCAATAATTCCTTATCCATATAGAACCCTAAGAGACTTAAAAATATAAGGTAAGTGTACAACTGCGCATGCAATTTCCTTCTAAAGTAAGACTGAATTTCTAAGAATTTTTCTAATTGAACTCTTACCCTTGGTTGAGTGAAATAAAAGAGGATAAAAGCTTGAGATTCTCTTTCATATCTGATTTGTTCTACTTTTACAGCTCATTACATGCAATTTCTTACCCAGAGCATTTTTATTTGTTATGGCACGGGTACTATAGGGATATGGTAGCATTTTTAGGCAGTTAACACCGCAATTCTCTGAACTTCGTAGAGATCCCTCTATACGCAACCTGGAGTTTGAAGGTCTTGCCAGTGCAATTTTTTCAAGTAAGCAGGGCAAGGCATTGGGACGAAGGGAAATCTGTACCGATGCTGGTACCTCTGTCTTCAGTGAGGGCTCAAAAATAGAATCGGGAGGCGAAGCAGAGGTTTTCTCTAAATCAGCCAATTTCTCTACTTCCTTAAAATTGTTCTGACAGAAGTCTTTGCGATCTTGTAGGCATGCAAAGTGCCTCGGGAGCATTCCCTCCATTTTGACAAATGTCAAAGGTGACATAAAAAAAGGTACTGCCTAGGAACTAGTCACTACTGACATCTAGGTTTACCTGAGGCTTGACATCACTTATGGACACTCAAGTATCCTCAGAAACTTTGGGTTCACCCACCTGCCCACGGATCAATGTACACCCTCGCTTAGTCCAAGCGGCACATTCTTCACTCACATTCCATCAGGAAAGACTGGACGGGGGACTACACTTGGAGACAAGGTCTGGTGAACCTGCTCACGAATGCATCGAAGTTCGATAGAAAGGTTGGCGGAGGAGTATTCTGCGAGGAGCTCCCTATCAGACTCAAATTCAGGTGGGTCGGTAACCTGTGTTACAAGCAGATATAGCCGCAATCAAAGAAGTTACTCATGGCTACTGACTTGCGTATTAACTGTGAAGAAATTAACATTTACGTACTAACTGACATTTACTCCGATAGCCTAGCGGCAATTAGGTGAATTCGACTCATTAGGCTCAATGATGGTGCATTCGAACTGGTCACGGAAAGCCTGGCTTCACTTTCGATTGCGATCTTCTCCTCTCAGCTCTCGAACTTCGTGACTGCTCTCACAGGGTAGACTTGAGACTTGGAATTACCATGCGTCCTTTTTGCGTCGGATGTATGGAGAATGAGGTGGAATCATCTCAGCAGCTTTTCCGTAGTTGTCCTGCTTGCGTGGGGTTACGATTTAGACATCTCGGCCCTTACTTCCTTGTTATGCCTGCTGATACAGGCCTGATGCGGATGCAGGTCTTGATATCTTGGTCTTGATGAACTTCATCAGCAGCATAAAGCGATTAGCAAAAAAACAATACAGTCATCGTTCATAATTCATATATACTAGACCCATCCTCCTTCACCCATCCAACCACCACCACTTTCTCCCTCTCCTTTCGTCCTATCGGGTTTCCTCCACCTTACTTCCTTCACAATGATATCACAAAGGGTGAATTCAATTTCTTCGTCCAAGTGTGCCCACACCTTGGGCAACCATTTTAACTTAGGATACATCTAGGCGTCACTTCTGAAAGACGTTTTACTTCAACGAGGAGCTTCACATATCGTTGAGCATTACTTTTTTTGTGAAAAGCAGTAAATTGGTGCTTCTCCTTTCAAACTTGGAAATTTCGCGAATTTACTGTAGAGCTCGTATATCGCGTCAATACTGCGGGCAGCCATCAAGACCATCGAGATTGTTTTTTTTCGTCGATAATTATGACAGATTGCCATACGTCCACCCAAAAATTTAAGGTTCAAGCAAACTCTGGCTTGTAGCTTTGTGTCGCGGGAATAACTTAGGCTTGGCCAGGCGATCGAAGTTGGAATCACTACTTAACGTTTTGTGCTTAAAACGTCTGCAACTTAACTCTATTGCATTTTCAATTAACAATTTTCAAATATTTCGAAAGGTAGAATGGGAGTACTTGTGTACACATTTTCTTTTTTTTTTGTCAGGACAGACTAGCCAGTACAGCACTGAGACAAAATTAAGTCCATTGTACCGCACTCGGCTTCCCTTTTTAATTTTCTTTAAATCTACTCGACCTCCGAAGAAATCTGTGTAGATATTGTGGTGCCAAGGAGTCAAGGTAGTCGCTTCTTAACACATCAGTGCCAAAGAATTCAAGCCTGATTCGAGCGAAGGCCGGGCAGACGCACAGAAAGTGGTCCGCCATCTCATCCTCCTCCTCCACATGCTGGGCAGAGTGCACTGTCTGAGATGCCCAACCTTTCCATGTGCTTTGCCCATAGAAAGTATCCCGTCATCAGTCCAACCAGCCTCTTACAGTCCGCTCTGCTTAGTGGCAGGAGGAACTGTGACATTCGGTCGGGCATGACAGGTAACATCAGTTTTGTCCATCTGCAGCCTCTCTCAGTCTGCCAAGCTCGCTTGTGGGTTAGAGTAACCCGTTTGTGGATTTGATGGCTGCAAAAGAAAGTGGCAGAACGCGCTCCGTGCCAAAGAAGTTGGCCTCCAGAGCCCATTATAGCCAAAGAGTCAGAGATCTCGTTACCTGCGATACCTACGTGTTCCGGGACCCATGTTAGCATCAGGATATTATGTCTGCTGACATAGTTAAACCGGGACTTACAGTACTCAACTACTCAACTCAACTTGAAGGGCGCTCTAAGGCCGTGAACGTAGCTTTGCTATCGCTGCAGACACATACAGATCTGCCGCTCCATCTGTTTTCCACAACAAAGTTCATCGCTTCTTGAACAGCATACACCACCGCTTGAAATACAGAAGCGTGCATTCCAAGATCGAAGTGTGGCTTTCCCGCTTGATTCTACACAGACACCAGAGCCGGAACCGTGCACAGTCCTAGAGGCATCCGTGAAAATGCGAGAGCAGTGCTTGTCGGGCTCATTTTCTGACAGTTGATCCTCTGGTAGTTTATATACTTAAGCGGCTCACTGTAGGTACCATTAAAAATTGTTTATACACTATAAACCAATAGCTGGTGGTCATTTTTGCTTATTTATTAAAAAAAAAAACTTTTTTTGGATTAAAATACTCTTCTAGCAATTGAGCTTAATGTACGAGTATTTGTGAAAGCAGTAAAAACATACGTACATACTTAACTACGTTCAAGGTTACATTTTCCATCGCTTCGACATGGCATATTTACCTCCATACGCGAATGCAAAAAATAATGTCACCGATAACTAAATTAAATTTCCGGTACTATATAAAAATGCAAAGCAGCTGTCTGTATGTTAACAAAGGCAATAACCATGGACTTCTCCTTATTGAGGTGCAAGGCCTCAAAATTTATTCGTTGATTAATTCCGATTTTTTTTTCCAGCCACCTCAACCGATATGCCCGTTTCCATATAACTGCTGATCAATAAAATGTAAAAAGTCTCTGCATTCATGCAAACAAACTTATGCACATACAATTATATACACATATACACGTACATACATACATATGCGTGTACCCAGTGGTGAAAAGACATGTGAAATGGAAGTGATAACGAAAGGACGTACGGAGTTTCCCTCCGACTTTACTCGACCCAGAATCGAAATCTTCACAGTGAATAACAATAAACAGTGCGATACCACACCCCTAAACGTATCATCTGTCGATCACAGGCTAAACCGACCATCAAACAAATTTCTATTCTACCAGGTTATAGAAGAAAGTTCGACAGTTTTCTGTTCGGGCTTGCCACAAAACACCCTGCAGATCTGCAGCGTTGTAGGCTAAATCATCGCTCTTTATGTAAATTGCATAGATAATCGCTGATCCAATTCATGATTCCAGTAGAACTGATTCCGATTGTTGGCTCTGGTCTCTGTGGGGTAACCGCTGATCTGCAGTTGGCCAATTCGTCGGCAATTTCGTTTCCTTGAACACCGGAGTGTCCCGGAACCCATATAAATACAAGCTTGTTCCGTCTTGCAACAGAATTAAGCTGCTTCTTATATTCTTGAACAATCTTTTAGGTTTGCTTTGCGTTCTCCAGGCCTTTAGTGCAGTCTGACTGTCACTAAAGACTCCAATTTGTTTCCGGCTCCATCTTCTCGCAATAAATCAAATCTGCTACTTTCAGAATGGCAAAAATTTCCCTTCGGAAAACAGTTGCCATTCCTGCCATAGATTATTAATATCATTTAAGTACCATCCGACTTCAGAACCTATTTCAATCTGGGACCCAACGATTAAGAAAATATCCATACAATTTCTTTGAATGCTATCTGGATTACTGCATTGCTTCCATTGAATTTGACATCAAATTCCCTACCAAATAAAACTATGTGTATAAGATCATCCTTAGGTACCAAAACAGTAGATACTACTCAGATAGCATCTTAAAGATATCTCTATGTCCCGAAGTTCCATCTTGGTGTACTAGTAATCAACTATTTTCGCCAAGTGTTTTTCTCGTTTGGAGACATCTTATTTCAGCTCTAATTGTTGACTGAGATCGGTCAGTGAAATATTGCACTTAGGAGTCATTTTTGATGCAAAGTTCAATTTTACTATTTATATTAATTTCATAATTTCGAAATCTTACGCCGTATTGGTGTTTGTTAGACGCAACAGTACATAATTTACCAGTCCTTTCATTCTTAAATTGCTATACACATAATTTGTTCATTCTAAAGTGGAACATGCATCCTTCATCCGGAGACCTTATCATGCCTGTGACATAACTCGGATTGAACGTAGTATTCAAAAAGTTTTCATTGGCTTTGCTCTACATTCCCTTCGTTTTCAGGACCCCATACCCTCACACTATACTATACATAGATGCCTGCTTATCAATTTGAGATCACAGCAGTCTCGGCGATTTATTTTGTCTGTATCTTTCGTGTTTGTTATTATTCAAGGTGTTGTGGATTGCCCATCAGGACCGTCTCTGACGACGCGCTTTGCGTTATCGCCGGAAAACTACCTATGGATATCAACGCACGAGAAATGCGTCATCTCTATGATAGGCCGGGAGCAAACCCATCAAAGCAGAAAAAAGCCATAGAACGTCTTCAATTCATAGATGAATGGCAGCATAGATGGGATCTATCAGTCCACGGGTGTAGGACTTATAGGCTTATACCTGAAGTTCCACCATGGGTGACCAGGAAACATGACGATGTTGATTTTTATCGAACGCAGTTTATCAGCGCACACGCCATTTTAAGCTGGCAGACAATCTCTACTGCCCACACGGCTCCAACACAATCGAGACGAGCATCAAACACTGGCGGTGCTACTTGGACTCCCGTTGCAGGTAAACAAACGGATACCAACCATATATGCATCATTCAATAACTGGAATGCTGCTAAAACATATTCAGCAAAATTAATGCAGTACCTCCGATATGTGGAGAGGGCGGCAGGAGATTAGGAACTCTTAAGTAAGAAGGCACTAACTGTTTGACTCACATCGATATCAGACGGGAGCAAGTCGATACTAACAAAACTGATATCGCATTCTTCCGATGTTCCTTTTGCGATTACGGTCGCTGTAAGTGCAAAAGCATTTTGAACCCTCCACCCACCAAAAAAAAAAAAGAAAAAACATATAGCCATGTAAAAAACGGTAGTTACTAGCATTGGAAAATTAAAGTAGACGAACTACTGTCTGTGTCAGAAAAAAGGAGAAGCGAGTATTCATAAAGTATAAACTATTGTATATATATTTATTTCTTTTTTAAATGAAAGTATGTACAAAACTACAATTACTCAAGAAACCGCAATTACTCAATAAGCTGTGTAGTCATAATCTTTGACGAGTAGAGCCTGGCATCTTCTTCATGCTTTGAACCAACTTTTATGCGTAGCTCGTCCACAAACAGGACTAGATTTTGCGAACTTGACGCACGAGTTGCTTTAAATCATGGACTGGCCTTCCGGCAAGATATTTTTCCATAGTTCCCCACACATTTTCAATGGGGTTGACGTCTGAGGACTGGGAAGGTAAGTCCATTATTGTGACCCCATTTTCTTGTTCTCCTATTTTTCAATGTGTTTTTCTGAGAGCAGTGGTTTTGATGATGTGGGACGGTAGGATATGTTCGCCTCCTTCAGCCGACGCTCGATGGTGTTGATACTCATACTCGTATCTATTCCCTTTCTAGAAAGAACTGATCGTGCTTGGCGTAGTCACAAAGAAGGCTCATCAACATTTTTGTACACTTTATACCGCCGATTCCACATCACAACAAAATTTTTTGATTTTTTAATCACTTTTGCAGCCGCGGACCCTCACTCATTTTTGTTTGGTTGCGCTTACGGGAAAGTTTGAAACGGCACTAACCTGAGTAAGCACTGGCGTCGTAGCCCTTGACTGGGTCTATTAAGCAGCAAAAACTAGTATGAAATATATCTTGAAGTTACAAGAAAAAGCTTCAGCTGGTAGTAAGCAAACTGGTGGTAAGATAATTCAGAACTAGCATGTTTAACTGCAGGGTAAATATGTAAACATACATACATACATTCACATACATATACATACAAACATTCACACATTCATTCTGAAATATTTTTATCGTTAACCTTTTCTTTTTTGTTGTTGTCACCATTGTCACACCAAAGCAAGGAGTTAATGTAATTAGCTTCCAATTTCAATGCGATTTCTGCACAACTGAAACACGACGCATCAAATTATAATTTATTTTAAAATAATACAGTATCTGGTAGT
The DNA here is from genome assembly GCF_028408465.1 of Anastrepha ludens. Taxonomy (NCBI): domain Eukaryota; kingdom Metazoa; phylum Arthropoda; class Insecta; order Diptera; family Tephritidae; genus Anastrepha; species Anastrepha ludens. The sequence goes on along the minus strand of NC_071502.1, from coordinate 31,626,888 downwards.
ACTTTGGCCGAGTAATTGAATCTCAGTTGTTGAAATGCACATGTGTGTATGTATGTATGTGTGTAATTACTGAAATGAAAAATTTATATCTATAAAATGATGTTGGAAAATAATTATTTAAATAAAAGCATTTAATTTACAACGTTTTTTAAGTGGAATAAAAATTATAAATTATTGCGCGTATGGCTTGTGTTTGAGAATTTAAAATATAAATGCCGGATACCTGGAATCTCGCAATTTACGCACCACTTAGGGGATTAATTCTTATTTTGTGTTGCATTTTCAGTGAGATTTGGCTGCCGAATGGCGACCGCTATCGAGGCCATGCTGGCCGAATTTTTCTTTACAAAACTTAATCAGCTCAACATCGATAATATTTGGTATCAACAAGATGGCGCAACGATTATTAAGATTTATTCTAGTATTCAAGCCACCACTGACGCCATATGGCCAGATTTATTGGAAAAAGTAATCAAAAATTGGACTGATCGAATGGACCATGCAACTCGTAGTCACGGCGGACATATGCCAAATATCAAATTAAAAAAAAAAATATCCATGAAATTATCTACCAAATTACAATAAAAACAAAACAAAAATCAATTTGTAATTTGTTAAGGGGGTATTCTGGTCTAATCGCCTTTTAGGTATTTTTAAAACTAAGATAAAAAAATGAAAAACATTTTTAATATCCATTTTTTTATGGTTTTTTTTAAAAATGGAAAAGTATAAAAAAAATTAATAAAAAAAAAAAATTAAAAAATCGTAGAATTACAGGTCGGCGGGTGGGGGCTACACCCATGGCCGATATGATTGCAACCCTTGTAGTGATCTAAAACAAACAAATCAAAAAAAATTCTTCATTAGTTACGATGTCGCTATCGGATTACGCCAAATCAAAGAAAAAAAAATCACAAAATGGTGTCAACTTGAAAAAAAAAAAAATTGTTATCCTCTTTTTTTACCTTTTCAAATTTTTTAAAAATACTTCAAACTTAAATTTTTCAAAATCCGAGGCAGGCGCGATAGACAGTTGTATAATAAAAAATTCTTATCAAACTTGAGATATCATGAACACCATCTCAAAAAAAGTAGTTTTGAAAAAATCGCGTTTGAAGTTTGAGCATCAATTCCAATATAATAACTTAGATCATAATATTTACTACTAACTCTGGATTAATCGGCGATATATTTCCAGGTATATATTATGAAAGTATGAAATTTATATCTACATGGTGGGCGATATAGCGTTTGCTTTTTGAACCACCTATTTTTTTGAAAATGGTAACACAAATGACATGTCAAATTTGTTCATAATTTACTTAAAGGTTTGACATTTACGAAATGGGACGCTATACGCTTGAACAAAATTGGGGAATATTGAAAACCTATTTCCAAAGTGGTGAGTCTTCTTCTTCTTCCGCGGTTACAGTAAATGGCGAGCGTTACCGTGACATGCCCAACGAGTTTTTGTTTCCAAAAATTTAAGAGGATGACATGGATGACATTTGGTTTCAACAGGACGGTGCAAGTTGTCACACTGCCAAAGTTGCACTCGAACCTTTGGCTACCGTTTTTGAAAACCGAATAATCAGCCGAAATTCGGATTCAATTGGCCACCTCGGAGCTTTGATTTAAGCCTGTTAGACTATTTTTTGTGGGGAGCCGTTAAGAACAAATGCTATGCGAACCATCCAGAGACGATTGATGCTTTAAGGGGGGAAGCTGGTCTAGAGCGTAAAAAATGGGCATATTTTATGAATTTATTTTGACTCAACAAAGGAATCAATCGAAAATCTGTGAAATAGGTTTAATAATATAGCTTTCATGGTACAAATACAAAATTTTTCGTCTGAATTAATTTAAAAATGGCCGCTGTCCAGCAGTTCTCCTAAGGCGCCTTTTTTTCTAGTGGGTCCATTGCCGAAGACGTAAACTCCTTAATTTTTGTCCTGGATCAAAAAATTAAATTTTTTTAGTTTCTATATAACAACAGAAAGAGACGTACGTAGGATTTTTTCGATATTTTGTTTTTTCGCGAAATGTTGCACGTTTGAACAAAAAGTTATAATTTTCACTATAAAGAACGACATAAAATTGTTGATTAAAAAAAAAACTATATAATATAAATAAAGAATCCTACGTACGTCTCCGGAGAAAGGTATTTCGAATGTATTGTCAAAATTTCGTAAGAATCGGTAAAGATTTGTTCGAGTTATGTCTTCGGCCAGTTTAAAAAAAGTGATTTCGAGAAAAACGCGTTTAAAGTTGTAAGTAGCGTTCGGGGCATACCTGCGAGGCACTGCCGTCGAATGAAAAATTTGGGCATTTAGACATTTTTGCTGGCATCCCTCATTTGGTATATTATTTCTAAGACCCTAAAGTACCTTTTAAGACAAAAAAAAATTTTTCGATTTTTTCAAAATTCTAGACCAGCTTCCCCCCTTAAAACACGAAATCGAAGTTGCCATTCATGAAATTGGAGCCCAAACAATCGAAAATGTGCTTAAAAATTGGGTTGATAGAATGGCCTAGTGTAAAGCCAGTCGTGACAGTCATTTGAACGATATTATTTTTCATTCATAAATGACAATGTTCAATTTTCAAAATGAAAAAAAAAGTTTGGAAAAATATTGATTAGTTTTTTTTATAACCGATTCAAAAAGCAAATTTTACTTGGCCCACCCTATATATAAAATAAATAAATAATTGACGCGTACACTTCTGTTAGGTGCTTGGCCGAGCTCCTCCTCCTATTTGTGGTGTGCGTCTTGATGTTGTTCCACAAATGGAGGGACCTACAGTTTCAAGCCGACTCCGAACAGCAGATATTTTTATGAGGAGCTTTTTTATGACAGAAATTCGCTCGGAGGTTTGCCATTGCCTGCCGAGGGGCGACCGCTATTAGAAAATTGTTTTTATTAATTTTGCTTTCACCGAGATTCGAACCAACGACCTCTCGGTGAATTCCGAATGGTAATCACGCACCAACCCATTCGGCTACGGCGGCCGCCCACCCTATGTGGGGATACAAAAGATTTCTGGAAAAAACGAATCCTCAAGTCGTCCGGTAACATCTGCCGTTCCTTGTGCGATTCGCTCCATTCGGCCGGCTTAGACGCCACGTCACAAAATCCGCTGTATCTCCGAAAAGAATTCGAATTTTGAAAAATCCGTTGAAGGGCAAAATTTTACAGGTCTTAACTTTGAAAATATGTTAAAAGCAATCGATTTTTTTCAAATTTCTAGACCAAATCAAATCTCTAGACCCCCTTAAGCTCCATTTTCAAAAAACATCCGATACAAGAAAAAACCACACTTTGTAAGTCCCTCACCGACTCCCTCCCATCGGACTGGAGGCATATCTACCTTTTCTATAAGTGGTTGGTGATGTCAGTAGTAACATTACTCCGAAGGTGCTGAAACTATGGTACTTCAACATTTTTACCAGTTTCGACAATTTTTCCACTTATCCATTTTTTTTTTGTGAAAGCAAAACCCTAATAAAAACCTGAAAAATTCATCAAATTTTCGCCAAAATGTTAACATTTTTATTCAGAATTCTTAGAAAAAAATTGTATTCATAATATTTAGAAAAGATCTGAGTATCCAATTTTATAATCCATTAATTTTTAGTGCAATAAAGTGCAAGTTTGAAGTGGCTTTAGATTTTCGTTGATTTTTGATAATTTTTTTTCACCTGACGGTATTGCGTATTTTCTCTATAAACCGAATGCTTTTTTTTTAATATTTTAATGAAAATTTCTCGAATTTTTACGTATTTTGTAAAAGGTTTGAAACTATGCTTTATAAGATACCGTATGGCACAGCGGCTGGGCTGGTGATAATATCCAATGAGGTGATCTTAAGAGCATTCGGAAGAAGAATTTAGTATGCAGTAAAGTCCTGATATAGCGAATAAAGCTGCAGGGGCTCCGCTGGATAGATCAATTCAAACGAGACGTTGCAAAAAGTGCCCGCGAGTATTGGCAGAATGGAGGAAGTCATTTCTGCATTGAAAACACGAAGCGCAGAAGGCTTGACTTTACGGCGCAGTTATTGAGTTCGATCAAAATCTTCTATGCGCTTACTGCGCTAATATAGAAAAAGAAAATATGTATTCATTTATGTACATACATAAATAAGTCAACAACCTACTTTTGATTAGCAGTTATTCTACTTGTAAATTATTCATCAATCTAAAGCAAATGGGTTTAAAAAAATCGAATTCGTCGCTCTGCCACGTCGCTGCAGCCACTTGGCCTTCGAGTTTTGTCTCTACCTGTTGTGGCGCTTGAATACATACATATGTAAGTATTTATGTTAATTTTTTATTTAGTTTCGAAACTCAATGGCTCGAAATTATTTCTTAGGCCTCGATTTCTGATCCGATCTGATAAGGAAACTTTTTTTGACGACTAGAGATTAGGCAGTCTAAAATTGAAAATAGCGTCCAGCCCACCTTGCTTTGTACGACTATATTTGCATATTCGCCAATGTATGTACATATGTAAGTGCCGTTATGTGTTTATATGGCCTGGCGATGGCAATGATGGCAATAATGTGCAAATAGAACAACATTTCGGCACTGATTTGCCATTATTTGAATAAACTTCACAAATTGTGCATACAAAAATAAATATATACACAGTATAAATATAAATAAATTTTACATACATACAGACATACAAATGCACATGAGAGTACATATAACGGGAATGCGCGGGTTTTTTATATTCACTTTCCATTACAAAACGCGCATCTGCGCCTAAGTGTGCACTACGTGGAGTGATGGGGTGAGATTAAATTTTGCTGAGTTGACTTGTAACTGTTTTAAGCCGACGACATAAAGAGTACAACAACAAAAAAATCAATCACAATAGTAACCAAATAATGCAAACAATAAATGGATAAATGTAAAAATGAATAAAATACCTCCATTCACATTTGTTTTACAAACACAAGCAAGCGTACTTGCACACATGCATTTACCCGCCATATACACAAATACAAACAGGAAAAGCAGACAGTTGCTGAAAATATTAATCGTATGTTGGTGGAAGACAGAATAGTGCGCGCGAAAAAAAACTATAGCACTTCAACATTTTCACCAGTTTTGACAATTTTTTTTGCTTATCCATTATTTTTCTTTAAAAGCATAGCTCATTGTCTGACAAAAACTCTATAAATCAAAATTTCAAGCTTTATGGAAAAATTATAAAATCAGATCAAATCAAATCACCATAAAAGTTAACTTTTTTATTCAGAGATTTTAGAAAAAATAATGTAGTAATAAGTTTTGGAAAAATTCTGAGTATGCAGCTTTATAGCTCATTAAATTTTAGTCCAACAAAGTGCAAGTTTGAAATGACTCAAAATTTTCGTTGATTTCTGATAATTTTTTTCACGGTGTTGCGTATTTTCTCTATATGGATTCTGGATTTTTACATATTTTGTACAAGGTTTGAAACTTTGATTTATGTGAATTTTTTTGCAATATTAGCCTTTTTTAAAAAGGTTACTGAAATTAAAAAAAAAAAACCAAACAAAAAATAAACAGAAATTTGTCAAAACTGGTCAGGATGTTAAGGACCTACAGTTTTTTAGTGAGCTCTACATATTCCAGGCTAATCACCTACCCCTACCAAAAAGCCAAATAGATTAACGAAACCAACCCAAGACTGTCTCTTGTCGAGGCCCTATACTCCCGAGTGGAGTGAACGAGGAAAACAAAACACATTGCAATGTCGAATCAAAAATAAAAGCCAAAGGCAATCATACGAAGTTTCCTATCACCATCCTCTTATTGTTGATTGGGGGGTCATAACCTTCTTCTCCTTCTTAATTGGCGCGATAGCCGCTTACGCGATTTTGGCCGAGTTTAACATAGCGCGCCAGTTGTTTGGAGCCATAACCACTCAAGCGATAATGACCAAATTAAACACAGCGTGCCAGTCATGCCCTTCTCTTGCTAACCGGCGCCAGTTGAAAACAACAAGTCAAGTCAAGTCCTTCTCATAGAGGAGGCCCTTCTCTTCCTCTGCTTCCATCAGCTGCTACCGCATCGAATACTTTCAGAACCGGAGCGTTTGCACCCATTCGGACGACATGACCCAGCCAACGCAGCCGCTGGATCTTTATTCGCTACGCTATGTCTATGTCGTCGTAAAACTCATACAGCTCATCGTTCCATCGTCTGCGATATTCGCCGGTGTCAACGTGTAAAGTTCCAAAAATCTTGGGCAGAATCTTTCTCTCAAACACTCCAAGCGTCGTTTCATCGGATGTTGTCATCGTCCAGCGTTCTGCGCCATACGTTAGGACGTGCACGATGAGAGCAAGAGAAATTCTACCAAACTCATTCGCTTTACTTCGTTCTCCGATGATCAATATCATTATGGAGCAAAAAACGTGCGTCTAACTCAAGAATGATAGAAAGAAGATTGCGCCCATCAGAGCGTAATTGACGTCACGTTTGCTGAGTTGTGCAGTATTGCCAACAATTTGCTCTTCGCAATAAATTTATTGCTTTTTTATACCGAAAATGCAAAAATTTTGAAGTTTCGTGTTTGTTTCATTTTTTTTTAATTTAAAGCTACCGAAACTTTAGGTTAAAAAAAACTGTATTATTATACAAAAGAAGTTTAAAAAAGGCCACTCTGAGAAGATTTTAGTGCTAATGAAAATTTTTTTACTCTTATAAAATTTGATAATTTGAAAGTGCAAATTTAATTTTTGGCTCCTTTAAGGTTATGCAAATATTTTTGCCTCTCTCTCAACTTTTCTTAAGATTGAAAACCTTTTTACACATTTTAAAAAGCCTTTGCATTTATTGAATGCGAATTAAAACCATAGAGGTGTAATCGTTTCTTCCGGTCCTAAATCCTTAGTGGGGCATAGGACAACAAAATACCAGAAAATACCAAAGAAACCATACTGACATTTTTACAAAAAGAGTACCTTATCTAGTTACATAACTTCAAATATAGCAAAAAAGTCGTTCCCTTAACAAATGAGTCTCGCTTAACAAAAAAACTCATAAATTAGATTGTACATAAGCATAACACACTTATTTAAAAAAACGCACATTTTAAAGACAATTTGTCACGCATACAAAGTTCTTTAAGTGATTCAATAAAAATGTGTTGTGTTATTTTCTTTGAATGGGAATTTTAGTGCGTTTTTATATCCAAAGCTAGGCAACACTGCAGTAGCGGAAGAGAGATTTGACTGCGGAAAGCAGAAGAAGACCAACAACACCTGCAATCGCGGGCAATGCCACCAGATGTTAAAAAAAAGTAAAGCTAAATAAAACTGAGTGAATTATTTAAATAATTATTATAAAATGTATATTTTACAAAATTATAAACATTACATTTTAATTAGAACAGCTAGAAAAATGTCATGAAGAAAGAACTAAAACTCCGAGACCAAATAACAAAAAAAATTCTAAATCATGTTACGAAAATGGTAATCTGGCCATACTGCAGCTGAAATCACGTAACTAGTTGTCAAATTCGCTGAGCGCAAAGTAACGGGACCACGATAGGCGCCATCTCATTATTCTCTCCATCGAGCGTCTAACTACAGAAAAAATTACTCTCACTCGATCGACTCTCACTCCTGCTCTTAGAGAGAGAACTGCTCAACAAGCTGGCGTGCGCGGTCAATACAGCTACATTTCTTGCTCTCTGCGTGCCGACGCCGAAGAGGAAATCCGAATTCGGTAGTACCGAAAAAACATTTGGTGCAAAGACAAATGTCACGCTTCTCCCCAAAGAAATGAAGGTGGCTATAGGGCCACGCTGCATAGCTCAGGAGGAACGCAAGCTGGATAGAATCGCTACCGTGAGTTGAGAAATAAAGAGAAACGTATTATCCGAAAGAAGAAACGAGAGGCCAAAATGCATGAGTGCAAAAAAACTGAGATACTGGTCGAAAGGAAAAATGCTCGAAAGTTCTCCTAGAAAGTTTGGCGATTCACAGAAGCTGTCAAGACCGGGAAATTTTCCTGTACGAACAAAGACGGTGGTGGCTGAACTCCAGCGCATACTTAGACTATAGAGGAAATACTTCTCCCACTGGCTGAATGGTGATAGCATTGGATGTCACAGAAAAGGTGAGGACTACGCTCTCCCAATCGTTGATGACGGGACAGTTGCCTAAGAAGTGCGAACAGATGATGCGCTGCGGCTAAAGAACAACAAAGCCGCGAGAGCCGACGGACTGCCGGTTGAGCTATTCAAACATGGCGGAGAGGAGTTGGTAAAGTGCACGTGTCAGCTCCTATGCAAAAAATGTTCGAATGAATGCAGGCCTGTCGATCGGAATTTACCTATATGCCTATAGGGAAGGTGATGCTGTAATCGGCAGGATCAACTACAGCTTCATATAAAATAAGAATCTAGAATTTTCAGACAAACGCGTGTCCTTTTAATTCTTCCCACCTCTTTAGCAACTGCTATTCAACCCAAATAATTTATCGAATGAGGTATTGTGCACAATGAACAGAGCTGATTGCAGATATGAATGAAACCACATTGCAGCGGCAGTATAAGCAACAACTTTGAAAATATCCACACACATTCTATTAATACTCTGAGCAACTGTATGTGTGCACATAAAACAAACTATCCAAATAAAAATAAAATGTTGCGAAAAGACGCATCAAAGAGGGATTCTCATCAATTCGCCAAAATCCTTCGAATAAGCTAGCTACTCGTATTTCGTTTCCTGCGCATTTCATAACTATAGCAAGATACTCTTCGACAAGTTTGGACAACTGATTTATTTAATATTTAATTTGAATATTCTTTGTGAAAATATGTTTTATTCTACCACAAAAACCATATAAATTCAAGCACCAAACTTTGTGCGAAATAAAAAGAAGATCAAAAAATTTTCATTGAAATTTTAAAATTAACTATTAGGTGCGCAACGAAGTTATCGCTGTTTTTTTTTTTAATGAAAATTCAACTTTATTCTAAAAAAATGGTTGCAAGTGAATCATTGAAAGTATTGCCCATCGCTGGCTACTACTTTTTCCCATCTTTCTGGCAGACCTCGTATACCGTCACGGTAAAACTGTTCATCTTTTGATGCTATCCAAGGATTAAGCCATTGTTTGATGTCTTCATCTGAATGGAACTGCTGGTCAGCTATGTTAGACCATGTGCCATCGATCGAAACAGGTGATAATCGGACGGCGCAATATCTGGATAATATGGCGGGTGGGGTAGGATTTCCCATTTCAGAGCTTCCAGGTAGGCTTTAACGGGTTTGACAACGTGAGACCGAGCGTTGTCACGCTGCAGAATCACTTTTTCATGCCTCTATGCGTATTGCGGCCGCTTCTCGCGCAGTGCTCGGCTCAATCGGCTCAATCGCATCTATGGAAGCCGATACCGATCCCCAGTGATGGTTTCGCTTGGTTTTAACAGTTCACAATAAATAACACCCACAACACCATAACCTTCGCAGGAAGGATGACCGGGCGTCTCCGTGACTCTCTTGTGACTGATTTTTTTACTAAAAATCGCATTTTAACCATCAATGACTCACCGCGTTCGCCTGATATGGCTTCCTGTGACTTCTATCTGTTCGGAAAATTGCATTTGGCCATGAACATCTTTTGGATCGTGCAAAACAGTGTATAGAGGCCAGAGGGGACTATTTTGAATAAGTAAACTCGAAGTTATCAGAACAACGCTCTTGTCGTTTCTACATATTTTAGCTCAGTGTTGTTTATTTTGGACTTCACCTTGCATATTAATATTATAATAACCTTTGGACATTTTTTATTGAATTTCTGTTGAAAAAAATTCTGAAATAGTGATCGACAAGTACGAGTAAATAGAAAATAGTCAATTATTTCTTGAGTGAATCTCTTCTTGATTTCTTCATATTAAGTTTCATTTCAACAGATTTGCTTTACATACGTATGCACATATAAGTACATAGATTTGTGCATGTGTGTGAATGTGCATATATGCAACCGTTACACTAATTAACGCAGTGTCATGCGAAATGACAGACCTCTCATCGCCTTTCATCGCACTTTAACACATTTCTTTATGCTGCAGTTTACTCTCTCCCCAAAGTTTCCTTAAGGTTCTGTCAGCTTGGCCAGCAAATCGCTTTCAGCAAGCCAAACCAAGTAACTTTACGATACCTGTAAAGTACTTTTCATTTTCAAATAGTGGCGTACAGATTAGTTTTCTGAAACCACTTTTTTAATGGAAACGATGTAAACTACATCGCGATGGAAATAATTAATCATTACAAACCAAAAAAATATCTAAACAGTGGGCAAAATTTACTTAGCCGCGAACACAGAACCACAAAAAAAAATAATTGTTTATGTGTATTTACTATCACAATTGTTGTTATTTTTATAAAGCTTGTTGCTAAATAATCAGCAATGGGTACAAATATCTGCCTAAAAAGGAGCTTAACTGCATCGAAATACTAAAAGGTGCGTAATTTGATTAGCCCCAGTCTTATTTTTTTGTTTGTTTGTGCTCTTGCATAGTCTGCTCCAAGAGTTCTTGGCCAGTCTGACAATGGTTGAGATTAAGCTGTAAAACCCTCATTCTTTTCGCGCCTTTTTAGCTAACGGCTGCCAGCTGCATGGTTCCCCTTGCACAGTGCACATTGTTCAAGATTTTTGCACGTAAGTGCTTTGCCAGCACTTGAAGCAACTCTTAGGAGAACCGACCTTCCGTACCCGGCATGACACCCATCCTATTCGCACACGCTCTAACACCTTTTTCGCATCCCCGACTGGGAGGGCAATGAAAGCCGTCTGTGTGTCATTGTAACCCGTTCTTAAGCTTTTTACTGCCGCTGTATCTGGACGTTTAATGTTGCATTGGGCATGCAGTGCGTCACACAATTCCCATAGTGGTTACCTCAATCAGATCGCTGCACTGTACTGTTACAGTGCGAGTTTTAACCATCACTTTTGCTGCGGTTTTCAGAACATCTTCAATCGCTGCGTGATATTCTGTTGTTTTTCCGTACTGTGCCCCTTTAAGCTCTATGTATAACCGTTCTGCGGATTGCTTTTACATCTTCTCCGCGACTCCTGAGAGATTCCGATGTTTTTAACTTACGCAGAATGTCAGCATACGTAGCATTCTCAGACTTGGATATGATTATAGCATCAGGCCTTGTCCTCATCGATTTAGGCGGCTTCTCTGCTCTTCTTGATTTGACCACTGTCCAGCCGGCATTTTGGTCTTTAATTGGTGCCTGTACTGGTTTTGTCTGTCGCTGCCGTTATACACTTTTTTTTGCCGCAGGCGATAGTGTGATCATGACCGGGTTGCCAGTTCCTTGCGTGCTAGGACTGTTTCTTGTTCTCGTCCTTTTTACCGATTGTACAATGATACCGGAACATTATTTTCTTACAGTGCTCACGTTTGACGTTTTTGGCGTATTCTTTTTTGGAGTTGTCTGTTGTTTCTCACACTCTTTCATCGCCATAATAGCTTCGGTGTGCCTCTTTTTTATAAATTAACCGATCTTTTTTATTTCATGGTGCACATTGTGACGGCCTTTGTAGTACTCCAGGAGAGAGTCAAAAGCTACTCCTAGACTCATCATTTTTACTTGTAGTGCCTTCTTCTTTTCAGTTGCACATTTTCCTTCTCCAGCGGGTTTTCCTATGCAGCACCCACCCACTGTTGTTTCCATCTCATTGTTTTTTGCTCCGTCTGATCCTCCTATCCGCCATGTTATTGACGTTATCACGCTGCTTTCCGCATGTCTTCGGCCGCTCTCTGGCGATGCATTTTACTAACGTCGTGCTGCATAGCTCCACCTAAGGCGTCCCTCTCATTTAATCAGCAGGAGCTATTAGAGGATTGCTACGTACCGATTGTCTCTCCTCCGGGGATCTCCGAATAACCGAGCTCCCCCTCAAAGTTTCAATGCCACCTGCTGTTACTATTTCATCTTATTTTATTTGTTGATTGCCGAAAATTTGCAAAAGAATTTGTACTTCAAACTACTACTTTTCAAAAATTCTGGCTGCTTAAAGTCAAGCACTTTCTTTGCCACATCTGACTGCAGCTTTATTCGTTTGTGAATTTCCAATACTTGCTTGCGATTTCAGCTGTCAAATCGTCTAATTGTCACTCACTTTCAAGTATGGGCATACATTGCAATGTATGTATGTAGATTGTAACGGTGTTCTTCTAGAAATAAAAAAAATGGTTTAAAACCACATCCCTATCCGACGTACGCTACTTTAAGAAAGATCGGAAACTGTAGGAAAAAATGTCTTTCGAAATGAACTTAGCCAAGAAGCTTTTTCGTATGTATGAAATTGACATACAAATGACACTGAAAGTTATTCAAAACCAAAATTGGATGATAAATTTTGCGCCATCTTGCGAATAGCTCAAAAAGTGCACGAGAATTTTTTGTTTTTTGGCAGAAATTTAGCAACACGCTCAGGGGAAAAAAGTATCAAAAATTAAAGCGAGTTTTGAGCCGCTTCAAATTCTGACCTAAAAACTATATAACTACAAAACTACAATTAAATGGGCTATAAAACTACAATACGTACCCAATTTTGTTGGAAATTTGCTGATTTGTATATATTTTAAACTTTGATTTATACGATATTTGTTGTAGATTGAATTATAACTTTATAAAAAATTAAAAAAAGTGGGTTAAAATATGGTATTTTTATTTTTTTGACCTGACAATCAATTTGCATTTCTTTTTACCGATTGATTACCCTACTCCCACCCAGCGAGCTCGAGTGGCGCAGTCCGCATAACGTGCGAATAATTTTAGTTTTAGCGCTGAGCCAAGAAATGCAGAAATTTGTTAAGCGTCGAGATCTAAAAATGTTCAGCTACAGCAAAGAAAATGTCATCAGTTGAATAAAGATCTAAAGATCTATATAGTTCGGACCTTGCTCTCCAAAATGCTCCAAAGAGAATAATCCATCGGATTCACGTCTGGTGAACTTGAATGCCATTGAGTGGACTTTATGAAATTCTGAACGGTGTTTTTCAGCCATTCTTGGTTCACCCGAGCTTAGTGAGACGGAGTCCTGTTGAAACGTCCATGGCCTGCCACCGAAATGTTTGTCTGCCCAAGCAACCTCCAAAATACTTTCCCGATATTATTTCGCAAACCATTTGAATCGTTGACTCAAATTCTCGTAGGAAGTCTCCGCCAAATAAACTCTATCGTTTTGGGAGTTTCGAATTGCTCAATTTCTCGTCAGAAAACACATCGTTCGGAAAATGACCGCTTTCGGCCAAGCAAAGTAACTCCTTCGCTCTCTCAAGTCTGACTTGTTGTTGCTTTGGTGGAGCTTCTAAGGCTTGACTTTTAGATCATTTTTCAATATGCGGCAGATACTATGATCAGATATTTTCAGTTCTTTCACCATTTGATTGAAACTTCGTTGAGGATTTCGCTGAAGTCGCTTCCTCACTTTTTGAACCATTTCTCGTGACGTTGCAGTCTTTTCACCGCTCGCGCAGCTGATGTCTGTTAGTTAGCTGATACTCGAGAGAGAGAGTTTTGGGGTCAAATTCTGTCGGATAAAATAGACTGTAAATAGAGGATGTTAGTTTAGATGAATTCTTTCATAAATTTAGCCGTGCTCTAACGTATGGGTCAGAGGCTTGGACGATGACAATATCCGATGAAGTGCCCCTTGGAGTATTTGAGAGAAAGATTCTGCAAAAGATCTTTCGACATTTGCATGTTGGTGACGGTGAGTATCGTAGGCGATAGAACAATGAGCTGCATGAGTTTTACCACGAAATAGGCCGAGCGTCATGTCGTCCGAATGGATACAAACGCTCCAGCTCTGAACGTATTCGATATGGTTACAGCTGCTGGTAGCGGAGAAAGAGAAAAACCGCCTTCTTTGCGTCGGAAAAATCAGGTGGAGAATGACTTGGCTTCACTTGGTGTTATCAACGGGCGCTGGTTAGCAGAAAAAACGACTGACGCGCGATAACCGCTTAAACGATTTAAGCGCCAATCAAGAAGAAGAAAATAAAATTGGCAAATTTCTTGAAAATAATTCAGTTGTGTGCGACGATAGATATTTTATACATGCATACCATGATCAAAGGTTCTCGGAATATATTTAGAAAATTCACAATATAACTTTATTCCTCAAAAGTGATATTATCGCCCTCAAAGTATTACCCATCAACTGCAACGCACTTATGCCGGCGTTAGATCCAGCTCTCGAAACATTTCTGAACTCTATTTTCGGTATAGCCATCAGAGCCGCCGTCAATTTTTCCACTACTTCCTTTCGGCAGTTATAACGCGTTCCCTTTAGTGATTTTTTGATTCGGCCAAACAGAAAAAATCGTAGGGAGCCACATTAGGTGAATTCGATGGCTGTTGGATGGTATTCGTTTTGTCCTTGGCCAAAAATTCACGCATAATGATGGCACAGTGCGACGGTGCGTTTTCATGATGCAAAATCCATGAGTTGTTTTCTTACAAATCCTTTCTTCTTTGGCGAATTGCTTCACGTACTATACATGTCTAATAATGCCCAAATAATAAGCCATATTGTCCAACATTCTGGCAAAAATTCTTGATGTAAAATGCCATTGTAATCCACAAAGACTGAGAGCTTCCGTCTCTTGAAAGCGAAGTGATTTTTTTGGTTTTGCTTCAATCGGAGCTCTCCACTCACTCTACTGATGTCTGGGTTGCGTGTCATACTCATAAATCTACGTCTCGTCTCCAGTAATGCCACGTCTGATGAATCTTGGCACGGTAGTCAGCCTTTTTTATTTTTTTTCTGTTTCGGTGGGTGAGGTAGGATTCAAAACGCCTTCGCACTTACAGTCTACTGCGTCTTGTGGTGTGTCCACTACAACCATGCCTCCTCCTTCTAAAACCCTAAAACATGATATTCCTCCCGGAACTACTTTCTGCATTACTTCGGGAGGGCCCAGAACGACATCCATGAAAGGAACCAATTCTATTTAGCAACATGTGGGCCCACCATGCTTGTAGCCAGCTTTATGCTATAGACTCGTCTCTCTCTGTCTGTGAAGCTACGATTTGTTGTGCTGCGTCGACCTCTATTTTATTTCTCTGTAATATCTTTCTCAATATCTATCAAGGTATCTTTTAACCACATTCCAGTTATCCGCGCGTTAAAGCATCTTGCCGATCACATTGGTCGGCGCGAAATCGCCAATCTGCTCCACGGAGTCAGCTTCGGAAATCACGTATTTGGCGATTACAATGCGGTTCCTTTCTTGCATGCAATTCAGGTCCTTTGGGACCAACTTTGCGGCAACACTGCGCAAACTCAAATCATTAACTACATTTTCCTGAACGGATCCATAAGCAATATTCAAGCGCTCTGCCAGCTCTCTGGAAATTTTTATACCGCCTCCGAACGGCAGATGGTTTTTTTTTTGAGGAGCTTTTTTAAGGCAAAAAATACACTCGGTGGTTTACCAATGCCAAGCCAAGGGACGGCCGCTATTGGAATGAACTTTTTCTATCATTTGGTGCTTGAGACCTGGGCACTGCCGATAGTCACGTACCAACCCATTCGGCCACGGCGACCACAGACGGTATACCATAAACATATTTCTCACAATTTCGGATATTGAATTTTGCTTACTTTTCCTCCTTCCATCACAAATTTTATTGGTGCCGGTTTTTCACAGTTTTGGGGGCATACATTTATTTAAAAGAATTTATTTGAAGCACTAAATATTTGCATATTAATTTTAAAAATCGAAATGAGGAATCGAGATATTTCTTAGAAGGCTTACGGGTTTGAAAATATTATTTCCATAACCAGAGAAATTTCGCATGTGGGTAGTTGGGTAGGTGAAATGGTTGAAATACCACTCAGACATACCCCAAGTAGCACTAAAGCGCTGTTTTGATACCATTATGAGACCTCCGATGGGCAGATATCTACAGCCAGCCAGGGCTGTTAATCGTCTAGCTGCCAATCCCGGACATTTACAGAATAAATGCTCAACAGTATCCATCTCTGAAAGGTCACTACAGCTTCTGCAATGGGGATTAAGGAGTCAACCTACCTTTTCTAATTTTGTGCCGATAGTCCAATGACCGCTAAACATAGCTAAAAATTCGTAAATTGAATTGGACTTTCTGCATCCTGCGTCTATTGTACTGGGGCCAAGAGCTTTCGAAATAGTCCATTAAGTAATCAGCCCATGGACTTTGGACTTTTGTTTACAAAAAAAATGTGCGACCGACTCTAATGCATATGTGACTGTATGTCTAAGTATGTGAAGATATTAACTTCAAAAGGAAAAAAACCATGAAGTGCATACATATCTACGTATATTCCAGAAATCATGCATTTACTATTGCAAAACCTTTTTCTTAGGGATTTGACCAATTGCGCTTACTCAGCGTTCATGTCACTCAGTCGCTTTTAATGACTGCTGAGCTCTTGAATTTTTTTCCATCAGCTGTGTAGCCGCATGTGCGTGCATATGTATGAATTTAGATACAAATGTTTATGCAAACTTGCATTGGTGTTTGTTTGTTTCGTTCATATCTTTGATAGCTGTTTGGTGTTTTTAAAAACTGCGGATTGTGGCGTGAGCATTTGCTTCGTCAAAACTAATGGCTGACCTTCAAAACTTCTTTGTTTGCCATTCATTACTGAAAAAGCTTTCGACAGTTTTTCCAGAAGGTTATTTCTGGTGAATTTCTGTTGTGCAGAAAGCTGGTTCTTCTTCTTCAAACACCTCATTCTACGCTGTATACCAAACAAACTGCAAACGTCAAAAAATGCAGAATTATACAAAAAGCCAATGAATAAAAGGATTCACTTGCACAAGCTTTGTAAAACAACAACAAAAACTATGCTTGCATCCAAATTTTAACCAAAGCCATCACCATCATTTGTTACCACAATCTCAGAGTTGATTGCCAGTAGCATTCCTTTTTATACATTTCCTTCATAGAAATTCAGTAGGGTGGCACTTTCGATTCTCACTTTCGATTTCCCCTCATACCGAACTTCCACAAACCGCTGACTTTAATATTTGAAAGGTTTACAATTTGTTTAATTTTATACTTTTTTGGTGTTTCGCGTATCCATTACAAAAAGGTCTAAAGTGCGATCTTAATTAATCATTGCCAGTCGTCGCGGCAGCTGAGGTGTTGAGCTGCGCACTCTCGTACGCCAGTGAGTTCATGGCATGAGTTAACCTTCAAATTTGCATATGATAATATATATTTAATAAAGTTGTTTTGGAAAATGATTCTTGATGGTAGCCTCCTCACCTTGAGGCCGAAGGTTCAGTTTTTTGCATAAAAAAGCAAAATAAAAACAGTGAGTTAGAGTAAATATAAGCGCGCTGTGAGCGCCAACCTGTTGAGTTTCAAGTATATTTTTCCTTAGCCTTGGCAATGGCATTATATCGGGGCTTTTTAAGAGCTCGAGTACTTAAATGATAATACAAAATAGTAATGTAGTTGAAACTATTTTTTTATTTAATATGATATCTGCCATATATCCGCCGTGGTTACGAGTTGCATGGCCCATTCCATCAGTCCAGTAAATCGATTGTCAAGAGCGTTGTATGGGAAGTTGCGCCATCTTGTTCGAACGATGCCGTCGATATTTCTTCTTCTTCTTCTTCTTAATTGGCGCGATAACCGTTTACGCGATTTTGGCCGAGTTTAACACAGCGCGCCAGTCGTTTCTTTCGCGTGCTAACCGGCGCCAATTGGACACACAAGTGAAGCCATGTCCTTCTCCACCTGATCTTTCCAACGCAGAGGAGGCCTTCCTCTTCTACCACCAGCTGGTACCGCATCGAATACTTTCAGAGCCGGGGCGTTTGTACCCATTCGGACGCCATGACCCAGCCAACGAAGCCGCTGGATCTTTATTCGCTGCGCTATGTCTATGTCGTCGTCAAGCTCATACAGCTCATCGTTCCATCGCCTGCGATATTCGCCGTTGCCAACGTGCAAAGTTCGAAAAATCTTAAGCAGAATCTTTCTCTCGAACACTCCATGATGAGAGTCTTGTAGAGAGTTAGTTTTGTTCGTCGAGAGAGGACTTTACTACTCAATTGCTTACTTAGTCCAAAGTAGCACTTGTTGGGAAGAGAGATTCTATTAAATTAAATTTGAGAAACAAACTCACACATTCACTTATTTTGAGCTCTTTCATCGAGATCGAAGCAGAATTCCCGTTCCAAAAGCTCCAACGGGCAGATATCTAAAGATAGCCAGGGCTGTTAATTGTCTAGCTGCCGAACCCAGATATTTACCGAGAAAATGCTCAACAGTCTGCTACTCCAAAAAGTCCACACAGCTTATGCAATGATGTTTAAGGAGTCAAACTTTTCTACGTCTGTGCTGATAGTCTAATGGAAATTGAATTGCGTGGAGTACCCAGGACTTCCTGCTTTCACTTATTTTGAGCACTTTCCTCGAGATCGAAGCGAAATTCCAATTCCACGCTTAAGTGTGACTTGTGTTTTCTTTAACACGAAGGCCAAGTGTTCAGTAATTTATATACGAAGGGGTTGAATAAGTACCCCTGTTAGAAATGAACAAACCTTTTTTTCATTT
The DNA here is from genome assembly GCF_028408465.1 of Anastrepha ludens. Taxonomy (NCBI): domain Eukaryota; kingdom Metazoa; phylum Arthropoda; class Insecta; order Diptera; family Tephritidae; genus Anastrepha; species Anastrepha ludens. The sequence continues at coordinate 31,608,294 of NC_071502.1, read as the reverse complement.
GTTGAACTCTGCAAAATACGCCTCCTCGGCGATGACTTTCTCGTTTCAACAAAATTATTTAGCGCGCGAGCCATTTCTTCATGTTAGGGAGATAGAAAAAGTCGTGGGGAGCCAGATCGGGTGAATACGGGGGGTGCGGCAGTAATTCATGCAGTTTGGCAGCGACAACTCCAGCTGAAAGGGCTGGTGTGTTATCGTGGTGAAACAGCTCCTTATTTTCATCATCGCCATGACCTTTTCGGTATATGGGACTGCCTTCGCCTCCTTTGAGCAGATTCACCAAGAGAATGCCATTGTTTTGATTGTTGCTTGGTTTCTGGTGTGTAATGATGACTCCAGGTTTCATCAACAGCGACAATTCGATGCAAAAATTCATTCGAATCACGCTTAAATTGCTCCAAACATTGCTTCGAAGATTGGAGCCGCATCCGCTTGTTGTTGCTTGTGAGCAATCGCGGTACCCATCGGGCCGACAATTTTTTCATCGACAACTTTTCATGTAAAATATGAATTGCCGTTTCGGATGACACATTTATGGCCTCTGTTATTTTTGCGCATTTTCCTTTGTCGATCAGCGAGAATCATGTCGCTGTCTGAATGATTTCATCGGTAACCACGTCTGCCGGGCGACCTGGTTGCTCCTCATCAAAAACGGATATTCGCCCACGTTTAAATTCGTTGAACCAACATCTAACTGTGGTCATAGATGGCGAAGCGTTCCCGCAGACAACATCCAACTTCGCTTTTATCTCCTCGCATTTTTTCCATTAAAAAACAAAAAGCGAATTACCGAACGATACTGGTCTTTTTCCATTTCAGCGAAAATCACGAAACACATCTTACTCGAATTGCTGCCAAATCCAAACTAACCCTCCAACCTTCGAACGCCCTCTGTCATCAAACACGGGTACTTATTGGGCCCCCTCGTATGTAAATTATTGAACACACACCACCCTCGAACTTCACGCTGTGCCAAAAGTCATTTTATAAAGTTTTTATACAGAGTAAATATAAGAGGCATCACATCGCCTTATTCAGAGGTATATATTTATCGTTTCCCTTCGCGAATCACGTATCCAGTCCCAGTGAGGAGAAACCTGGTAGAATATATGCAGTGAAAAATATTTTTTCTCTTATGTAATTGGCATAAACAGTTAGGTATGTAAGAGTATGAACCCAATCGAGTCATAAATGCCATTTGAAAGACCTGTTGTGCTAATACTAAGTTCAATCATGCACCTTAATTGAGGCAATTCAGTTTTTAATTGAGTTATCGACTTCGGTGTTGACACATTCAATTAACGGAATTTGCATAAAACTAACTCAATTAGCATTTTATAGTTGAAAATGGTTCGATATTGCCCATAAAGATATAAATATGCCGAGAAATGGAGCGGTAAAAGAAAATTTAGAGAGATCATTTGCATATGAACGTAGTTGGGACCATTTTTCCAAAGCTTGACTCGCTGTGACCGCAAATCACGAAAACAGCTGCGGTGGAGGCACTGAACAGAGTGGCAGATGAACTGCGAAAATTACGTCATCAATAGGCAAATGAGTCGAAAAGAACTTCGGAGAAGTGAATTACTTCTTAACTCAATTCGTCTCGGGTCACAGATACATCCGGAGATACCTATACCGCACGGGCAATGTAAGCGTTCCCAAGTGCATATGATCTGGGGAAGCAGATTGGCGACATCGCGCCAAGAAACATAATCATCAAATTGCTCGAATGTGAGGACAGGTGGAACGCGGTAGAAATACATCGAAGATGTACTCCGAAAAAAAAGATAGACCTCGACATAGTGCAACAAAACGTAGCCGCACAAATAGAGACACAAGAAGACGCGCCTATATCAGGAAACCTGGCGACAAATACGGTGCACCCAGACGTGGGTGAATAGAATTGGTTCGTTATGTACTTTGTTCTGGGCTCTCTCGAAGTATTGCAGAAAGCAGTTCTGGGAAGGGTGAATCCTCAAAAGAAGAGGAGGGATTGGTTTAGTGGCCACACCACTCGATGCAGCATTTTGAACCCTCCCACACTCACTAAACAAAAAAAAAATGTATAACTTGTAGTTTCACACTTTGTACGAAATTAAAATTAAGAAAAATTCTAAAAATGTTCATGAAAGTTTCAAGCTTTTTAGTCAGAATTAGGAATTTGGAAAAATTCTGGGTATGCAGTTTTTGAAGCCCATTCTAAACCAGTTTCAAATTGCTACAAATTCGCGCAAATTTGTGATAATTTCTTTCATTGACGGTGCTAAGCATTTTCTTCCATACCGCGTGGTGTGGTCACCGAGGAAATTATTCGAAAAGTCCACGACCTGATTCTCGCTGATTGACCGCTGATCAACGAAAGTGCGTGGAAAAACAGAGGCCATAGATGTGCCGACCCGAACGACAATTTAAAATTTACATCATAAGTTGGCACAACGATGGGTGCCGCGATTGCTCACAAGCAACAACAAGCGGACGCGGCTGAAATCTTCGAAGCAGTGCTTGGAGCAATTTAAGCGAGATCCGAAGAAATTTTTGCGTCGAGTTGTCACCATTGAAGAAACCTGGATTCATAATTACACACCAGAAACTAAAAACAACAATCAAAACAAATAATTTCTCCCAGTGAATCTGCTCCAAAGAAGGCGAAGGCAGTCCCATCTGCCAGAAGGGTCATAGCGATGATTTTTTGGGAAGCGAACGGCGTCATACTTAATAATTTTTTAGTAAAAGGAAATAGAAGAACGATCGCTGGAAAATACTACAGTCAGTTATTGGACCGTTTTCACAAAAAATTGAAGGAGACACGGCCGCATTTGGCGAAAAATAAGGTGCTGTTTTACCACGATAACGCACCAGCCCATTCAATCGGGGTTGTCGCCACCAAACTGTATGAATTGCGTTATGAATTGCTGCCGCACTCCCCGTATTTACCCGACCTGGCTAGCTGCGACTTTACCCTAACATGAAGAAAGGGCTCGAAGGAAAAAAATTTGTTCAGACGAGGGGAGTTCGAAAAAATTTTATTGCTTGGAGGGGTTAAAAAATTGGACGAAGCGTTGGGAACGGCCAAACAGTCGCTCGAATGCTTGACACTGAACCCAATTTTTGGAATCAAATTTTAATGACTGACAAGGCACATTCTAACCTCTCTGGCAGCGTGAATACACAAAATTGCCACACTTGGCGAACTGAGAAACCACACGAGATCCATGAAACGCCATTACATGACCGGAAAGTAACTGCTTGGGCCGGCATTTGTGCCAAAACCATCATTGGGCCATATTTTTACCGAGAAAACGAAAGGGTCGATGGAAATCGATATCGATGGACGTTGGCTCATTATGTCAGCGCGCAAATGCGTGAAAAAGAAAAAAATATTAAGATTAAAAAAGAAAAAAAACTATCAATTAGCCACAATGCTGCAATAAGTCTCCAAAGCAGCTCTAGACTGGAACACGCAAGGAAGTCGCAGATGTGGCACACGAACGAACGCGTGGAGGCGACTAGTCGAAGCAGAAGCGCTACAAACAGGTCGTTTGTTGTTGTTGTTGTAGCAGCATAAACATTCCCAATACATAGACAAGAAATACTGCTGAAGTGACAGTCCTTGGCCGGATATGAATCCGGGTTGTTGCGATTACGTAGAACCGACTGTTGTGGAAACGACAAGCAGGCTGCTCTTGGCGTCAAATGAAATTCTTAACTTTAAATAAATCTAATTTAATAAATCTAAGTTTGTTATTGAAGCTCTATGTTTCCTTTATTTACTTAAGGGGACAGATACCTGTAAACGGACATATTTTCCCTGATTTTCATTAAAATTATTTAAAAAGAGAGAAGTCAATATGTTTTTTTCAAAATTGACATATAGTTTATTTATGCATTGAAATAATATAAAAATTTTTTTTTTATTTTAATCATTTAAAATGGCGGATGTACGCTCAATTCTTCCAGGAAGGTTGCAGCGGGCATTGTAGCATCGGCGTCAGTGACCTGAATACAAAAACCAAAAAAATTTTTTGTTTATTAATGTCATAATTTCTATATGAATTAGACGAAAATGAAAAAAAATTAACGGAATAAAATGCTTCAAAAAAAAAAAAGAGTTTTGGGGCGAATTTTCCTACTATTTTTGCTTCGAAAAAAATATTTTTTCGAAAAAGTTTTCGAATTATAAATTCACGTAGAAAGTAATATAAAAAAGATGTGTGCAAAATTTCAGGGAGATCGGCCAATAACTTTTCGAGTTATCGTGCGCACCAATTCGAAAAATATAAATTTGAGAAAAATGCGTCTAAAGTTTGAATACAACATAACTATACCTCTTCCAGCGCTCGAACGTGAATAATAGAGTCGTCACGGTTGACGATCTACAATATTGGGTAGTCGAAAAAGTCTTTTCGTATTTCTAATCAAACTTCTACTCATTTTTTTTTATAATTGTAATGAACTTTATTAAACCAAATATGTACCATTTTGGTCGACCACCTTTTGCCATTTTTCTTCTAGAGACATTATTCCATCAAGTGTAAAACTTTTGTGTTTCTCGGCGAAAAACTGCGAAAAGTAATTTTCACAGGCTTCTCTTGAAGTCAACTTTACTCTATTAAGGAAGTTCTGCATTGACCGAAACAAATGGTAGTCCGATGGTGCAAGGTCAGGGCTATATGGTGGATGCATCAAAACTTCCCAGCCAAGCTCTCCCAGTTTTTGCCGAGTCATCAAAGATGTGTGTGGCCTAGCGTTGTCCTGATGGAAGACGACGCCCTTTCTGCTGATCAGGCTGGAGCAGCTCATAGTGGATGATTCCTTTCCAATCCCACCAAACACACAGCATAACCTTTCGAGGCGTCAATCCTGGCTTTGCGACCATTTGTTGAGCTTCACCACCCTTGCACCATGATCTTTTTCGCACATTATTGTCGTATTTGATCCACTTTTCGTCTCCTGTTACCATTCGCTTCATAAATGGTTCGATTTCATTTCGTTTCAGCAAAGAATCGCAGATGTTAATTCGGCCCAATTAAATTTTTCACAGACAATTCATGTGGTACCCAAACATCGAGCTTCTTTTTGTAACCAGCCTTTTTTAAATGGTTCAAAACAGTTTGATGATGAATGTTTAGTGCCTTGGCGATGTCATGGCAGCTTATGTGACGGTCCTGGTCAATCTTTTCCATAATTTCATCGACTTTTTCAACGATAGGTGCATCTTTCACATCGAAATTTCCATAACGGAAACGAGCCAACCATTGTTGTGCTACACGAACTGATACAGCATCGTCTCCGTAAACTTCAGTAATTTCATTGGTGGCTTGCGTGGCATTCTTCCCTTTTTTATACAAAAATTTCAAAATATAGCGAATTTCTTCATTATTTTCACTCATTTTTGAACAGCTATAATTTTTTTTCAACTTCTCCGAATTTAATTTTTTTTGGTTAAATGAAGCTTAAATGTCACCTTTCTAACACCATATGATACGACACAATGTGATAGGTAGCACTGGAGATGGAGGACTCCAACGACATCTATTGACAAAATACGAAAAGACTTTTTCGACTACCCAATATAAGAAATACTTAAATTTACATTCTAAAATTTTTTTGACAATTTCTTAAAGGATTATATTAACATTTTATGAAAAAAAAATTGTTTTCGAAATTGTAGAGGTATCTGTCCTCTTAAATTTTTGTAAAATTAAAGTTTGTTTCCCGTTCTACTGAAAGTTGTTTTCTTTATGTCCGCCTCGGTTTGAGTAATTATTAAAATACTTGACATTTCGCTGATGTCATTTTGAAATAAAATCTGCCAGTCACGTCGACACCTACAACACACCCTGCATGTGTATGTGTGTATAGGTATAAACATACGTACATACCATATGTTCGTAGTCTCTTAAGAACTGTTCGGTAAATCTTTTCACCTTCGTGCACACACACACCTACATTCACACACATAAGTGGCACGTAAACACTTTTTAGTGCCCGAAAACATTTGCGTTAAGGTAATACAGGATTGTTTGTACAGAACCAGTGCCCTGACACTTTGCTGTTGCACCTCCTAAGTGCAGAGAAAACGCCTCCATAGAAATCACCGACACAATGGCAGTCAAAAATAAAAATCCAATTACCGCTACACATGCTGAATTGGAATAGTTACATTGTGTTCGCAACTAAACGAAGACGGAAACAACTCATTTACGCCCAACCCTGACTTAGCGAGCTGGCGTCTACTGCTCGGTGACTTTTGTTCTTTTCGGTTAGACCAACATTGAAGGGACGGCGGCGGTGAGGAATGGGGAGCAACCTCTTTGTTGACGACGCCTGTCGTTATATTCTTTGACCAATTCTTTTCCCATTGCTACTGTTTACGGTACGCAAGTTGCTAATCCTTTCGCCTCATTATGCATGTATGTCACGTGCCAGTGGCACAATCCACCAAAACGACATCAACAGTGAAAGGCCGGCCACCAGTGAGTTGGTCTGCATGCCTACTCAAGGCACATTCGTACTTGAACATGGGCCCAGTAGTAGTTCGGCCTTATCGTACAAATATAATATGAATATATATACATACACACGTACATATGTACATAGTATGAGCCTTGATGTTGCTTTTATTTGTTTCGCCAACAAGACCTACACACAACCGACTGACTGCATTGTCACTTGGCTTTCGTCGCTTTGGCCTTCTTATCCCCACTCAGCTTGATTTTTACGAACGTGTAATGTCAATTCCGGCTGACATTTAAACTGTGATTCACTTTTTTCGAAGTTTTCCTTTGTTATTTGTCATTTTATGCGCTTCCCTAATTGCTGTTAAGTGCAGTGAAATTATTTATTACCAAGTTACTCGTACGTACCGTGGCAGTGATGTAGGTGAACGGAAGGGATTGGACATCAGTGAAAATGTATTGACTTTTGCAGAAAACACAAGTAAACTCGTACATAAACTTATGCACTCACATAAATGAAAAGGGATAATGTTGCGATGCTGGCTCAATAAATTTAATTGAATGAATAAAGGTTTACTGGTTTCCGAACTGACCGTTTGCACGCTGTTAAGTGTAATCATAAAAACAAAAGCATCTAACAAAAATAACATTTTATGCATATACTTAAGTACGTATGTATGTGTGTGTGTGTGTGCCTATATAAAAAATGTATAAAAAGGTAAGTTTGTAAAAGTTCGGCCAGGTATGAACTGATGGAATAATGCTGTAGTATGCCCGGAGTGTGACATCTTGGAGAAGCCGGTCGTAGTAAAGTTTTCATGCTCTGCATTTTTGTATGTGTAAAGGCGTGTCTTTTCGTGCTATTCTTAAAGTCAAACATCATTTAAGTAGCAGTTAGTGAAAGTCACGAAATAATATTACCAGCTGCCTTTATCCTTGCGGGACGGCGATGATTTATTTCGAATGAGTTTATGTATTTTTTTTTCTTGTTCACTCCAATAGGAAGCATAGAGCTTCGACAAGATTCAGTCTTGCGTAGGTTTCGTTAAGGGGGGAGCCTGGTTTATAAGGTCAAAAAAATCAATTTTTTTTTTTCGTTTTAAGCGATTCCTAATATATTTCAGAACATTCACACAATGTTACAGAGCCTAATTCTCAATATTTCTGTAGATACAAACCCAAAGGTAGACGAGCGTTAGGTAGTTACGCTGTGACCGGACAGCTATAGTACAAACTTTATCTTCTTTATCTTCTTTTCTCGACTTTTCATTTTTATGATTTCTTTGAATTGGCGCACATGAATGAAAAAAAAGTAATGAACCTTTTGAAATGAATCATAGCTTGTTCCCTTCAGTATTAAAATCTCATCTATTTGAACTAACAAAATAGATAGAAAAAAAATTTTCAAGATTTTTATACCAAGTTGAAGGGAATTTTTTTTTATAGAAAGGCATTTTTTTCTTTAAAACCTCCAAAAAGTTGAAATTTTGAAATTTCTCTCAGTTTTCTTAGTTCATCTAGAATAAAAAATCATGATAATTAGAAATCCAGCGTTGCAGCGCTCTACTAATTTCTATGTTAAACATTTTTTTCAACTTATTTTAACCAGTACAAAAATTTTTTATACTTTTTAAATGTTCATTAAAAGATAGAAAAAACTTAGAAGTGCTAAATTAATTTTTTCCTTAAATAAGATATCACAAAGAAATGCAATTTTTGGACCTCATAAACCAGGCTCCCCCCTTAATCTATTTTGCTTTCTGGCAGGGTAGGGCAAATTTATGTATAAGCAAAGTAAAATAAATAAAGGGTGGTTAAATTTCAAGGGCCAATATTGAATGTGAACCTCATCTAAACGTCAACGACACCGTTGGACTTCTTTCTTTGAGGTTATTTGAAAGAAAAGGTGTACGGCGATAAGCTAGCAACAATTCAAGAGCTAAAGGATGAGATAATTCGGCACATCAACGGCATAGAACCTCAATTATGCCTCAGCGTCATCGAAAATGTGGACCATCGGATGGAGGTGTGCCGCCGAGGTCGCGGCAGCCCTTTGGCCAATATTTTATTTTATGCGTAATTGAGCCATACCAATATTATCATAATAAAAAGAAAAAAAGAAAACCATTAATTTCTCAGTAGATGGCTGTAGTGATCGACATCTCGTAAAGTATCCAACAAACAATTTAAAGTTTACGTGTTGTCAAGGTGACATTTCACACTAAAAATAATATTTTGCTCTCTTTCGTTTGTTCCATTCAGTTGTGAGTTACAGGGTGACAGGATGCTAATAATGGAATTCAACAAAGAGAAGATTCTGTACTTACATTTTACAGATTTTCTTTGGTAAAGGCGAAAATGCTAGCCAGGCCGCTGAATGAATGAATTGTGTTTATGGGTCGATGCTGTAACAGCTAATTACGTGCAATTCTGGTTTCGTCGCTTCCGTTCAGGCATTTTTGCTGTTAACGAAAATGTCGATGAAATCAGAGAAATAATCGACAGTTTTAAGCCATTAGCGTAAAAATTTAACGCAAACCAATGGTTTGTTTTCCCCCCAAACTAATATTATGAGTAGCAGGTAGAGAAGGACTTGGCTTCACTCCGGTTAGCGCGAGAAAGAAACGACTGGCGCTCTTTGTTAAACTCGGCCAAAATCGCGTAAACGATTATCCTGCCAAGTAAGAAGGCATGGTCTTAGATTGTTCTGAATTTTTATTTTTCAATATTGTTTGTAGACGTAAACTGCAAAACATTTAAAGTCAAATATATTCGGTCTTCTTTAATATTTTTATAATTTTTAGTTTACGAATTTGTAATTTTTTGAAAGAGAAATATCTTATCCTATTTTTAATATTTTTAGAAATATATGTATATATTTTTGATCTTTAAGGATATTTTGGATGTTTTGGAAGTTTTAATGTTTTCGTTTTTTTTTTTTTTGCCATTTGAGAAAATACCGCCTGCTTCTGTTTACTAACCTATGTAAGCTTACGCTTCGCTAGAGCAGTAACTCTGATTTATCACTGGACCACTGTACGTGGAATCGTACTATGAAACTTTCAGCGATAATTGAAAAAAAGGGAGTGTTTTTCAAAAATGCCAAAAAAAAATGTTCCCCAAGCGTAAAAATAATATAGTATATTTATATCTAAAAATGTAAGAAAGAAGAGAAGATATTTTACTTTGAAAAAATTACAAATTTTCAAAAGAAAAATAAACACCAAAATTTTCAACCTTGAATAAATCCCCAAAATTGTTAAATTTTTTTCTAAATTTCATCAGTTTGTGTTCAAAAAATTTTAAACATAAAACTAAAACTTTTTTCCCAGAATGTTTTTTTTTTTCAAAAATTTGTTCCAAAAATTTCCAAAAAAAAAAAAATTTCCAAACAAACAAATCCTTTTTAAGTATAAGTTATTCTATAAAATAAAAAACATAATATAATAGAAATGGTAAAAGGAATCGAAAATATTTGACTTTAAAAAAATTATTACATTTTTTTTCAAATTTCTTTATAAATTCCATCAGTTTGAGTTTCAAAAAATTTAAACGTAAAACCTAAATATTTTTCCAAAATTTTGTTTTCCAAAAATGCAAAATTCTTTCCAAAAATTTCCACAAGAAAAAAATTTTGCAAAAAAAAATTTCTTAAACAAACAATATTTTTTGTGTATAAATTATTTTATAAAATCAAAAAAAAATTATAAAAATGGTAAAAGGAATCGAAAATATTTGACTTTAAAAACTTCATACCATAATTTTCAACATTGAATAAATCTCCAAAATTGTTAAATTTTTTACCTAAACCTATAAATAAACAAAATTTTAGAAAAATTTACGACCATGTCTAAAGTAATACTTGGATCACTGAGTAGCAACTCCGTAAAGAGAGTCATGTACTTTTGAATGAATACACACGAATTTTCATGAAGAATTTTTTAAGAGTTAATAATTTTTCAGTAAAAATTTGTTCCACATTAATATATGTAAATAAATTTACGCGTATACTTCTCTGGTGTCTGGCCGAGATTCTTCCTCGTATTTGTCATGCGCGTCTTGATGTTGCTCCACAAAAGAAGAGATCTACAGTTTTAAGCTGACTCCGAACGGAAAATGTTTTTTATGAGGAGCTTTTCCATGGCAGAAATACACTCGGAGGTTTGCCATTGCCTGCTGAGAAGCGACCGTATTCACAAAAACAAATTTCTTCATAGTGTTTCATAAAGCATTAGCAATTATTAAAAAACAGAGGTTGTCTGTAAAGTCGGTTTACTGACGATAGTTTAACATGACAACGTCATAAGAAAATACTGATGTAAGGGTTGCAATTTTCAAAACAAAATTTTAATTTTATTTGTTTGATAGATATTTTGTATGGATATAGAGAAGGAGGTAAATGGGATCGCAATGGAATAGGTCAAGTTGCATTTACACAAACGTGAAAAATGACTAAACATTTATCAAATTCATGAAAGATATCTTCAATTTCGATTGTGCATCAGACGTTAATAAGTCAACAACACTAAGAGGCAACATCATCGATTTGCCTTTTTCAAGACACTTTACACTGGAAGAAAGTATAAGCAAATATATACAAATATGTGAATTTATATACATATGCGCATATACATACATATGTATATGTGCTCACTCAAATAGGAGAGAGCCAGATGTCGAACGTTGCCAAGCGCGGGGATCGATTGTGCCTCTTTGTCGTTCGTCCCTATCGTTGTAAAATAAAATAAAATATAAAAACGCTACGACTTATTCGCCAAGCCAATGCTTATATGTAGTTTCTTTGACCTTCTTCACATCGCCCTAAGTTTTGACTTCATCTCGGTGAATAAGTAAAAGGTGCGATATGAGGGCTGTAGGGTGGATGTGACAATGTAACAATACCTTGTTCTGCCATGAATGGGCCATCGCGTTCCCATTGAGCAAGATCTAGCTGGAAGCGGGCCCTCCTCCAAGACACCAAATTAGAACTCTCCAGTCGTCGCTGTCTGTACGGCAGAAATGTACCCACGATGAATGATGACGCAAATATCGAAAAAAATGTATTAACTTTTGTACATTAAGTAAAAACTAGTATGTTTTTCTGAGATAAAAAGACTTGAGATACAGATTGACATCATTTTAAATTTATAAGTTAAGTGACTTTATTAAAAAAAGTCTCAAATGCAGAGAATTGTATAATAGGCAGTAGAAAAGGCCTTTAAATGGAGTATAATTTTGGATTGAGAGATTGGATCTCTTTTAAATTAAAAAGATATGTATTTATAAATATGTTAAATAATAAAAATGTAAGAAAAATATTACCTTTATGCCAATCATTTAATTCAAAATTCAACCGCTGGACTGGTTGTCACTGCAACAAAAAATATGCCTATGTGCCCGCGTTTTAAATGTCTCACATCAAATTTCGTGTAAAGAAAATTTCATACTTGGCTTTCCTCTCATAATTCTGAGATCTTTGGTATATACATAAGTATGTAGATATGTGTATACCCACATTTATCTCAAATTGCCATATTCTCAGCTTAACTTGTAAATAGTAGAAATATTATATATTTTCTGTTAAGTTACAATTTCATGCACTTAATACCTATTTCTAATAACTTCAGCACATTTTTCAGCTTCACAAACCAAATTTGTTGACTCCTATGCGAAAAATAAAAGTCACAGGGTGCCCATATGCACGAAAATGTATATTTCTACCCTTGGCGGAAACCACTTATTAAGCTTTTAACTAACAGGTGGCGCTCTGATCACGGCTGGAGCAGCTCTACTTGTAACTAAGCTCCACAGAGTCATGGCGCTCTCATTAGTTTCATCGTATCAGCTGCCACGGGCGTACGTTGGTGAGTGTGAGGACGATTAGTCACAAGAATGATAGAAAGAAGATTGCGCCCATCAGAGCGTACGTGACGTCACGTTTGCTGAGTTGTGCAGCATTGCCAACCATTTGCTCTTCGCAATAAATTTAGTGCTTTTTTATACCGAAAATGCGACAATTTTTAAGTTTGGTGTTTGTTTCCTTTGGGTTTTAATTTAAGGCTACCGAAACTTTAGGTTAAAAAACAAACTATATTATTAAACAAAAAAAGGTTAAAAAAGGTCACTCTGAGAAGATTTTAGTGCTAATGAAAATTGTTTTACTCTTATAAAATTTGATAATTTGAAAGTGCAAATTTAATTTTTGGCTCCTTTTAAGGTAATGCAAAAATATTAAATGCCTCTCAACTCTTCTTAAGATTGAAAACCTTTTTACACATTTTAAAAAGCCTTTGAATTTATTGAATGCGAATTAAAACCATAGAGGTGTAATCGTTTCTTCCGGTCATCAATCCTTAGTGAGACATAGGACATTAAGAGTTATATTCATTGTAAAAATAAACAACAAAATACCAGAAAATACTAAAGAAACCATACTGACATTTTTACAAAAAGAGTACCTTATCTAGTGACATAACTTCCAATATAGCAAAAAAGTCGTTCCCCTAACAAAAGAGTCAAGCTTAACAAAAAAAACTCATAAATTAAATTGTACATAAGCATAACACATTTATTTAAAAATACGCACATTTTAAAGACAATTTGTCACGCATACAAAGTTCTTTAAGAGATTCAATAAAAATTTGTTGGGTTATTTTCTTTAAATGGGCATTTAAGTGCGTTTTTATATCCAAAGCTAGGCAACTCTGCAGTAGCGAGAAAGAGATTTGACTGCCGAAAGCAGAAGAACACCAACAACACCGGCAATCGCGGGCAATGCCACCAGATGCTAAAAAAAAGTAAAGCTAAATAAAACTGAGTGAATTATTTAACTAATTCTTAAAAAATGTATATTTTACAAAATTATAAACATGACATTTTAATTAGAACAGCTAGAAAAATGTCCTGAAGAAAGAACTAAAACCCCGAGACAAAAAATAATCAAAATAACAAATAAAAAATGCTAAATCAAGTTACGAAAATGGTAATCTGGCCATACTGGAGCTAAAATCACGTAACTAGTTGTCAAATTCGCTGAGCGCAAAGTAACGGGACCACGATAGGCGCCATCTCATTATTCTTTCCATCATGGATTAGTCACTAGGTTTAGTTGTTGCTGACCTTACGGAACTGTTTGTTTTGCATGTTTTGTCACAAATTTCAAATCTGTGAATATTTAACATAAACTATGAACTTTATTGATTATGTTTTACATTCTCTGGTTTTACGAGTTGTTAGTTTGGCCAAATGTTAATTTTAACTTTATTATTAATGTATGGAAAAAATTTACAAAAAAATATGAAAGCTTTAGCTGGCTATCGAATTAATCGTAATAGTGATAGCTGGGTTTTTCATACGCGCATCTGCGAAACATTAAGTGCATAGGAAAAAATGTATAGGAATTGTAGAAAGATTACACGGTGCTACAGAGAATCAGAACTTTTGAAGTGAGCACTGTAGATCTAGCCGAGAACGACGCGGAAGCGTGTTCAAAAAATTTTTAACACTCTCAAATTTTTTTATTTATCGTTAAAACCCGATTTTGGGTGTTTTCCGACACTTAAAAATTCGTAGCTCGTCTGCATTTCATCCGATTTCCAATCTTGAAACTGTTTTGTTGAGGTAAATGTTAGACCTTTTGACGTATGTCTTCTTCTTTTCACGCTAAGCAAAAATGACCACAGATTTTCAACACAAAACTTAAATTGTAGTCAATTTTTCCAATTTTTGCGAGTTTAACGAGATGTTGTCGATAATATTGAAATGAAAGGTTTATTTATTAGTAGAAAGACTTATAGCTGTGTCTATTCCGAATGCAAAAAACATTTAATTTCCAAAATCGGTCAAAATGTGTCGAAGCAACGGATTTTTTTATAAAACATAAAAATCAGTAAACTGAAAATTTTGTTCACTACTTTCATATTTGCAAATTTAATGCGGTTCTCCGTTATTATTCGCGAAATATATGTATAATTAAGTATATTTACTCATACCTGTATCCATTTCGAATCTACAGGGTGGGCCATGTAAAAATTGTTTTTTTAATCGGCTATAAAAGAAAATAATCAGTATTTTTTCAAACTTTTTTTTTTATTTTGAAGATTGAATATTGTCATTTATGAATGAAAAATAATATCGTTCCAATGACTGCCACGACTGGCTTTATGTTACAGTAGGCCATTCGATCAACCCAATTTTTAAGCACATTTTCGATTGTTTGGGCTCCAATTTCATGAATGGCAACTTCGATTTCGTATTTTAAAGCATCAATCGTCTCTGGATGGTTTGCATAGCATTTGTCCTTAACGGCTCCCCACAAAAAATAGTCCAACGGGCTTGAATCACAGCTCCGAGACGGCCAATTGATATCGGAATTTCGGCTGATTATTCGGTTTTCAAAAACGGTAGCCACAAGTTCGAGTGTAATTTTGGCAGTGTGACAAGTTGCACCTTCCTGTTGAAACCAAATGTCGTCCATGTCATCCTCTTCAATTTTTGGAAACAAAAACTCGTTGAGCATGTCACGGTAACGCTCGCCATTTACTGTAACCGCGACTCCTCGCTCATTTTTGAAAAAAAATGGCCCGATGATGCCGCCAGACCAAAAACCGCACCAAATAGTGATTCGTTGTGGATGCGTTTGCTTCTGTACAGTAACGTGTGGATTTTCTCAACCCCAAATCCCACAATTTTGCTTATAGACGTAGGCACCGATGTGAAAATGAGCTTCATCGGAAAAGAAGAAGAAGACTCACCACTTTCGAAAAAGGTTTTCAATATTTGCCAACTTTGTTCAAGCATATTGCGTCCCATTTCGTAAATGTCAAACCCTTAAGTAAATTATGAACACATTTGACATATCATTTGTGTTACCATTCTCAAAAAAATAGGTGGTTCAAAAAGCAAACGCTATATAGCCCACCCTGTACAATTTAATTGTAAATATGAGGATGGGGAATAAGTTCGTAGCGTTTTTACCGAGCACATTTATTTAAACAAAGACAAAAAATAATTATATCAATAAGTCAATCAATTATATATTCGCCGTTGCTGTTTACAATCTCTTCCCACCTCTCGACCAATTTGTTGATGCCGTTCCGCCAAAAATCGCCTGGTCTGGTGTCAAAAAAATTGTTGAGCCAGTTTTTAAGGACCTCTTTTCTTTTTTCGAAGGTAACGCCCTTCATATGGTTTGACAGGGAGCGGAAAATATGCTAATCGGTCTATGCATAGTCCGGAGAATACAGCGGATGCAGAAGGACCACATATTCGAGCTCTTTGAGTGCGGCTTTGACATCTTGTGCAACAACCTGGCATTGTCGTGAAGTAGTATGGTTAGGCTAGGTCGATGAGGTATTTTCAGTCAAATAGCCTCATTTTCGAGGTGTAGCTGGGCACTGTAGATCTCCTTGTTGCCCGTGGTATTCTTTTCGAGCATTTGCAGCAGTGCACCATGCCCTACCAGTACCACCAAACACATATAATGATCTTTGGATGACGATTCGGCTGAACTCTCGGCTTTGGCGTACCTCTCGGAGCCAACCACTCCTTTCTTTGATATTGATGAATAGGCAGTACAGGAACCATTTCTCATTTTCCGTGACGATTCGGTACAAAAAGCGCTGTTTATGACCGCGTATTGCTAGAAACGCGCGAGATGCTGAGAAGCAATTTGAACGCGCCTTTCTTTGTTTTTTTTTTTGGTGAGTTCGTGAGGCACCCAGGCTTTCAATTTTTCGGTAAATCCTAATGAATGAAGGTGATTGAGAATCTTTTTATGATTGCAGTTCATTTTTTCCGGTGTTGAAAATGTTGATTTTTGCCTACTGGGTATTCCATTTTTAAGTCTCAAAATGAATTAAAAATTAAATACCCCAAAAATACAATTAACATATGTAGTTTTGTATAGCAGAAAGAGTTCTGTCGAATGAAGATTTACCCTTTGTCAACAGCCAACAAATCATTGTAAAATAAAAAAAATATATAAAAATGCTATAAACTTATTTCACAACCTAATATTTAACCTGCAACGAAGTTATCAAGGCGACTGCAGGTTTATCTTAAAAAAAACATTAATAAATAATTGGCGCTTACACACTTTTTTGGGTGTTCGGCCGAGCTTATCCTCCTATTTGTGGCGTACATCTGAATGTTGTTCCACAAATGGTGGGACCTACAATTTTAAGCCGACTCCGAACGACAAATGTTTTTTAGGAGGAACTTTTTCATAGCAGAAATACACTCGGAGGTTTACCATTACTCCAGTAAAATAAAGCTAAAAGAAAAGATTTCTTTAAAAAATGTGATTTTTGGCAATGTATTGAGAAATGTTAAAAACCAAAGCCTATAACTGTTCAATGAAAGGAAATTTTTACATGCGCATTAATGATTAAATCATAACTTTGTATGTTTCGTTATGGATGAGTTACTGGACGTTAAAAACTTTATTGATGAACTCCACAAAGTCATTGTACAGTAGCAGAGGTTGTTCCATTGCTGCAAAATGGCCGCCGTCTTTGTGATAAGTGCTATGCACAAGGTTCTTGAACTTAACTCCAAGCTGAAGATCTGTTGCATGCATTAAATCATACAGAAAACGTGCACAACCAGTGGGCGTATTAACGTGAACGGCATCCAAATTCAACCCTAATTGTGCGAAGTTGAACGCTTCCGAATACAAACGCTGCGATGTAGTTATCGATTTTGTTACATAATAAATCATTACATTATCCAAAAGCTCATCCAATGTGAAACGCTTAGTGAGGCCACCATCCTCAAGTTTTTTGTATTCAAAATTGGTCCAGGTGGAAAATTTCTCTAAGATATACGCAGCTAAGCCGACTGGATTCTGCAAGAGTGCTGTGCCAATAGTGTCCGGCTTGGTTGCTTGAAGATGGAAATAACCGGATTCTTCTAGAAGGAAGCTTAACTCTTGGCCGAATGGTTTGAAGAAATCTTTCTGTTCGTCTTTCACAAAGAACGAGGGAAACCAGATGCGCCAAAATTTATAAAATTGTGCGATTTGATGTTGGGTACTGCACATATTCGAATGATAGCCGAGCACATTCTGAGGTCTCAGGGTAGCTATATGCGAGCCGATTATCGAGCCCCAATCACCGCCTTGCACCACAAATTTCTCATGACCTAAACGCAACATCAAATTACGCATCACCAATGCCACTTGAGCTGGGCCGAAGTTAATCTTTGAAGCACCCTAAAAAACAAGGAAAGGTTTATTTTTCAGATTTTGAATAACAAAGATTTGCTATGCAGAACATAGTTCGGAGCGAATGATGTAATAGATTTATGTACCTGAGACCAACCATAGCCGGGTAAGCTGGGTACGACCACTTCAAAAACATATGGGGTTTTGGCGTTCGCTTTCGTCAGCATGGGAATAATTTTGTAGAATTCACGTACCGATCCTGGCCAGCCATGAAGCAGCAGTAGGGGAATTACCTTCTTTCCTTTGGCGGTTTTGGGTTTCACATGGATGTAGTGAATGCGCAAACTGTAAATAAAAAAAAAAATAAAAAAATTAGTATTAAAAATATGAGGCTGAAAGGGACATACGTAGAGTCAGTATTTTATTTATTACATTTATTATTTCCATTTATTACAATTATTATGTATTGTATGTATGTGCTTATAAAGGGTGATCAATTTAGAGGTATCGGATTTTAAACTGAAATAAAACAATGAAAATTCAAATTGAATGGGCAATCCTTTCTATTTTTGTGTAGAACTATTCATGACCTTAACTTTCTTAAGGATAATTCCTTTCAAATGTTAGCCGCAACTGCCCCGGAATTCGATCAACCATAAACACCAATTTGGAATGACTCACTGGATGACTTCGGTCGCTATCTCGTGAATAACTTTAGTAATCTGGGCTTCCTTGTCTCAACCGAAGCTGGTTTATTCACAAAGCATTTCGACTTCCCATACCCTCACAAATAAAAGTCCAAAGGTGTGATATCACACGATCTTGGAGGCCAATCCACTGGTGCGAGGCGAGGGATAAATTGCTCATCGAAACGGCGACGCAGTAAATCGATTGTTTCATGGGCTCTATGGCAAATAGCGGCACCTTGTAGCAACCAAATGTTGCGGAGATCACGGGCTTGAATTTCCGGCTTCTGGCATCAAAAAGTCGTTTATCATGGCGCGATCGACATTGGCGCCAGCCTCTTCTTTCAGGAATTATGGCCGATGATTCTTCCGACCCATAGGTCACACCAAACGGTTGTTTTCAATGGCTGTAAAGGCTGTTCTTGAATGGCTTGTCCGAGTCGAGAGATATTTTGCTAACCGAAACGCCAACGCAGTGAATCCTCGAAACGTTGATAAAGGATTTTCCAAAGCAGGTGTTACAGGTGAATGGGATGCGCTATCGAGAGATAATTAACGATTTTTTGTGGCCGGAATTGGATGGTATTGATTAGGACAACGTTTATTTTCAACAAGACGGCGCTACGTGCCACACAAGCAACGAAACCATTGATCTTTTACGAGAAAAGTTTCCGGACCGTGTTATCTCTCGAAGGGCTGATCACAATTGACCACCGAGACCCTGTGATTTAACACCTTGTGACTTGTTTCTTTGGGGCCTCGTGAAAGAGAAGGTCCACGCCAACAGCCCAGGGCCGATTCAAGACCTCAAAGATGGAATTCGTGAGGCTATCGAGGACATAGAGCAGCCGCTTTGCAATTCGGTTATGGAAAATTTCATGAAAAGGATATTGTATTGTAAGCGCGATCGTGGGGGTAATTTGCCTGATGTTATTTTCCCCTTAATAATGAAATAAACATCGGATCATTCATATTAAAAAATAGCATTTTTCTTTGAATATCACAATAACTCCTCTTATTAAAAAACTCTATAGAAAACGCCACTAGAACCATGTGCGTATATCGAAGCCTTTAAGGCAGATCGTACGATCTAGACTACAAAATGAAAGCCAAGTAAGTGGCCACTAAAGAACTACTCGGTAGTTTTCAAAAATAAGCCTGCTTGGCAAAAACTTTAGCCATGAAAACTTGTCCCACTGTTGCTGTAGAAGCCATTGTAGGACTATCCCCACTGCATATTTTCCTCAAAAAATGTGCAGCCAGAAGTTCACTAAAAATGCAAATCTTACTTGGGAAAGATCTTCCTGATTTTGGTTATACAAGTATCATAACAATGCTACCGGATCAGAATATTATTTATTCATTAACTTGCATATGATTCCAAAATGCGTTTAATCGTAGGTTTGAAATCTTGAATCTAAGACCGCGATGAATGGGAACTGGGAAGACCTTGGGTCGATCTTAGAATTCTTGAATGGTTTACGGACGGTTCGAAAACAGATACTGGCGTCGGTGCGTGGATCTATGGTCCAAACGAAAAGCTCCGAAACAATGGGCAGATGGCCTAGCGTCCTTCAGGCTGAAATTCAAGCAATTTCAATATGTGCGAGAACCAATCATATGGGGGTACAAGGGTGCATGCATAGCTATATAATCGGACGGTCAAGTTGTATTAAAAGCTCTAGCTAAACATTCTGTGGAATCAAAACTAGTGCACTGATGCCTTAGCAACCTCAACCAACTATGTAGCTTCCGGATCACTCTGGAATAAAAGTTAATAAAATTGCTGTTGAACTCGCTAGGGCGGAGGCGGCAGCAGATTTTCACCGTCCACGCTCCTTCGGCCTTATTGGCACAGAATTGGTAGTATAGATCGCTGGCATGTTCAAATTGTTGCAGATATGACTTGAAGCGCCCATGACCAGATAACAAAAGAAACTGCGTCATGCCGTCTATGTTGACACTATGGAGGATCCCCCCTTTGGATAAAAAAAGCAGAAAAAAAAGATAGGGCATTATGCCCAATTTTAGAGTGCACACGGAATACACCTTAGTAGTTGAAATCTTATCGCGCATTTATTCTCACTTCACTGCTCTGTTACTGTTTTCATTCACGCCATACTCAAGTAATGAGGCGCCTATTTCGTTCGCCCTAACTCTGTGCTTGGCCTATTAATTAGCTGAGTCATTGGCCTATTAATTAGCCGAGGATAAGAGCTCAGAATTCACAGTGACTTCATATTTCACCTACGCCTTGATCTTGTGGAATGCGAACTTTAAATTGAATTAGAATTGAATTAGCTGATACGATTAAAATAATCTACCTTATTAGCATTTTTATATGCTTCACAGCGCAACCATCTGGACTGAAGGTTTAAGTTCAAAATCCAAAAATATATTCGTAGATTTGATAACGTTGCTCTGTTCGAAAAGCAAAAGCAGTCATGATGACTTGCACAAACTGCGCTGCTCTGTTATCTTTCACAGTTCAAAAGAACAGACTCTATGTGGTTAGAGTGTACACATTTGTATGTGTGTATAAATGTGATTGAAGTACACACGTACATACATATACACATTCGCGTACATGTGTACCCACACATTTTATTTTTGCATAACATTTGTGTTTGAGTAACTTTTTACTAAATAAAAACAAAAATATTTTGAGAGATGCAAACATTTACTTTGACCTTTACACGCTCCATTCCATCCACGCTGTTTGCATAACGCAGCTGTCCAGTTCACACTTGTGAAATGATGGACGTACGAAGCCATTTGCAAAAATGATAAACTTTCCAATAAGATGATTAATTTAACGAGTGTGCTTTCTTGACATATTGAATTCTCAATAAGTACATCTCTGTTAATGAAGCAAATAACCAATTGTTACAAATTCTCAAATTTTGGTGTTCATGTATTCAAAAACACTTGCAAATCAGGGGAAAGTGAGAGAGCAAAATGCTATGTTATTTTGAGGGGAAGTTGTTTTTTTTTTTTGTTTCGTGGATAAGAATTTGAAGGGAGAAAAACAGCTAATCGCAGAGTCAAAATGCACACGAACTAAAATTGGCGAATGGAGTCAAAGTTCAAATTTTCAATTGCTAACGGAATGATTTCCATTTGACAGCGATGATGAAATGGAATGATTTTCATCTGACAGCGATGATGAAATGGAACAAATTATATATATAGGTATATATTATTGGCGCGTACACCATCTTTTGGGTGTTTGGCCTAGCTCCTCCTCCTAATTTGTGGTGTGCAACTTGATGTTGTTCCACAAATGGAGGGACCTACAGTTTCAAGCCGGCTCCGAACGGCAAATATTTTTTTATGAGGAGCTTTTCCATGGCAGAAATGCACTCGGAGGTTTGCCATTGCCTGCCGAGGGGCGACCGCTATTAGAAAAAACTTTTTCTTAATTTTGATCTTTCACCGAGATTCGAACCGACGTTCCCTCTCTGAATTCCGAATGGTAGTCACGCACCAACCCAATCGGCTACGGCGGCCGCGGAATAAATCATAGTGGACAAAATAAAATCATGTGATACTAAGCTCGTTTTTTTGCAATTTATTTGCTTTATTATTATTATTATTTTTTAAATTTAATACGAGGTAGCACAAGTGAAAAAAAAGTTTACCTTTTGTGAGTTTTCTCGCCAACAATTTAATCAGTTGTTCGTTAAACTTGCAACAAATTGTCACTGGTTTTGCGTTTATGCACTTTTCTTGTTATTTTACTCTTTGAGAGCGAATTCTCCGAAATCAAGTTGCAATGTCATCTCGTGCTTTGCGCAATGTGTGCCCGATCCATTTCCACTTGCAACGCATAATTTCTATGCGAACTGGCTTTTGCCCGGTAGCCGCCCAAAGATCATCGTTGACTATAATATCAGGCCTGAATATTCGCAATATCTTTCGTAGGCAACGGTTTAGGAAGGATTGCAGTGATACAGAACTACCGACTTCACGTTAGCTTCAAATATCTTCAGTATTGTGTGCCTGGAGATGTGAGTTGATCTCCATACCTTGTCTAGCATGCCAAATGCAACGCGTTCCTTAGATATTCGGTTGTATATGTCAGTTGTTGATCCGCCGTTTTTTGAAATTATGCTCTCAAGATAGCAAAATTCATCTACATCTTCAAGCGGCGTGAAGGGCTTGCGTTTCGGTGGTGTTAATCCGCATTACTTTGGTCTTTGCTATGTTAATTTTTAGACCTGTTTGTGCTCGCTGTTTTTTTTTTTTATGAAAATACAACTTTATTCTGCAAAATGGTTACAAGTGAATCATTGAAAGTATTGCCCACCGCTGGCTACTACTTTCCATCTTTCTGGTAGATCTCGTATACCGTCGCGGTAAAACTGTTCATCTTTTGAGGCTATCCACTGATCAAGCCATTTTTTGGTGTCTTCATCTGAATGGAACTGCTGGTCAGCTATGTTAGACCATGTGCCATCGATCGGAACAGCTGATAATCGGACGGCGCAATATCCATCCACGGATCAAGCCATTTTTTGGTGTCTTCATCTGAATGGAACTGCTGGTCAGCTATGTTAGACCATGTGCCATCGATCGGAACAGCTGATAATCGGACGACGCAATACTGGAGAATATGGCAGGTGGGGTAGGATTTCCCATTTCAGTGTTTCCCGGTAGATTTTAACGGGTTTGGCAACGTGAGGCCGTTGTTATGCTGTAGAATCACTTTTTCATACCTCTTCGCGTATTGCGGCCGCTTCTCGCTCACTGCTCGGCTTAATCGCATCAATTGAAGTCGATGCCGAGCTCCAGTGATGGTTTCGCTTGGTTTTAACAGTTCATAACAAAAATAACACCAGCTTGGTCCCACCAAATACATAGCATAACCTTCGCAGCGTGAATATTCGGTCGAGGCGACGACGTAGAAGCATGACCGGGCAGTCCCCATGACTTTCTTTTCTTTGGATTGCTGTAATGAATCCATTTTTCATCATTCGCCATGATGCGATGAAGAAAACCCTTCCTCATTGAGCAATGCCTCTAATTCAGCATCTTCAAAGATTTTTGGCCTTCCTTCACGCGGACGGTCGTCAACATTAAAATCACCATCTTTGAAGAGACGGAACCAATCTCGGCACGTTGTTTCACTGAAAGCAGCCTCTCCATAAACTTTTTGTAGCTCTCGATGCGCTTCAGCCTTCGTTTTTTTCGAATGAAAGAGGAAAATCAACAATTCCCGCAAATGAGGGTTATTCGGCACAAAATCAGCCATTTTCACAAAATCAAAAGTATAGGATACCAAAACAAAATCACTAATGCGTCGAAGCAGTTTGTTTACTATATGTCTAAGCTTGGTTTATGACGTTTAGGTTTTGGTAGAATCGACTAGCCCACACTGCTGGCGGCATCTATTGATAAACAGCCGGAACTTAGTTGCGCACGTAATAGTTTAGCTGATGCATCTGAGTATTTCTGCGATAGTAAACAAATGTCGTCCGCATAGTCTAGCAAGCCGGCTGCAAAAACCCCAGGAAATGCACTTGCTGACCGCACACGCTTGTCGCATTGCTAGGTCCAGGACTAGGTTGAACAAGAGTGGAGATAATAGACATCCTTGCCTAACACCGGTTTGAATTCCGATACTACCTGCTTCATGATTGAGAAGTCAATGAAGCAGAGGTAAAGAGACGAGCGCCACTCAACTCCACGATCACTGTCAAGGAGTTTACATGATCGACGCAAGAGCAGTGGGGACGAAAGCCTGCTTGTTCTTTGCGTAGTCCCTTCTTCAATGAATTGGAAAACCTTTGTGAACTACGTGTGCTTATACTTTGTTCGCCATGCTTATCAACGTGATTCGTCGCCAATTTTGGCACTCAGATAGGTTACCCTTCTTCGGGAGAAGGGTGATGACGCCTTCTTTTAACTCTTTCAGGGTTCCAAACGTTGTTCAATAAGGGCAGAAAGATCCGAGCGCTTATCTTGAGCTTATCCGGGCATATCGTGGGGATGCCACGTCTTGCAATGTGACGTTGGCACCTACACAACAGAGTGGGATGCAAGGGCCGTTGATTTGCTTGCCCTTAGATGTTGTTGGCTCGCCGTCCTCGTCTTTGAGAAGCTTGGTCGTTTTAAAATTGGTGTTTATTAATTGTCGTATCATGCGATGAAGGTCTCGGGCACGATTCGTTCCCGCTACGGGATACGGTACACTGACAGGGCTAGTTTACTGGGGCGGCAGCCCCTGGTCGGGAAGAACCTGTGTCATTCCGGTAACGTAGAACCGGCTGCAATGGGAATGAATTCGTTTCCGCAGCAGCCTGCGCTGTAGTGGCTATGTTGTTGCTCCACATTTGTTCACACATTCAATCCGAATTAGTTGCACTTAATTCCTGAGATAATTCCGATTTAAGTTGTTGTTGTTTTTAAAGCAGCATAAGCATTCTCCATACATATCCATTATACACGGGGAATGCTGCTGAGGTGACAGTCCTTGCCCGGATCCGAATGAAGTTGTCAATCCCGATTAACGCCAGGCCCTGTCTAGGCTATAAACGTGTGTATATAACTGAGCAAGGTTTTTACATTTGAAATAAATAGTCTGCATTCTATTAACCTTTGGTCAACCCAATACGATTTTCATACCAATAAATGAGATTTTGTACCATTTACTGCCGTTTACTTTACATTTACTTAGATTTCTTATAGACGGCTCCGTCATTTTCCACGTAATATCAAGCAACAACACTCATTACAAAAAATCGGACAGTGGAATCTCGGCCTTCTCGGCTCCCGCCTCCACATCTATCACAACCGAAAAAAAATCTTGCACAATCGACATGAGGGACAACGGAAGCTTTAAGCGAGTCTGGGAACTAGGCCTTTCCGGCTACCAGCTACGAAGAATCAGAGACTATAAGCCCGTCCTTTCTGGCTCCCTCCAATCATTCACTTCCATCACATTCGCATCCGATTTAGTCATATGGGTACTTATAATTGTATTTCATTTGAACAAATAATTAGTTTCTTAGCATTGGCAAGGAAAGAAATTTCTTTTCACATAAAATTTGTAAACTTATTGTTAGTTTCTTATAAAGGGTGGTTAAATTCCAAGGGCCGATGTTGAATGTAAACCACACCTAAATGTTAAGCTTTTTTTTGATTTTCATTTGACATTTTTCATTTTCAGATTAACTCAATTTGAACCATGGAAAGATACACAAACGAGCAACGCGCTGAAGTTATTTCACTTTCACCTCAGTGGACTCGTCAATAAGCAGAATTGCATCTGGGCGAATGATAATCCAAGAGTGATTGCCGAAAAACTAATGCACCCACAAAGAGTGACTGTTTGGTGCGGTTTATGGGCCGGCGGCATCATTGGGCCGTATTTCTTCCAAAATGAGGCCGGTCAGGCAGTTACTGTGAATAGTGTTCGCTATCGTGAGATGATAACGAACTTTTTATGGCCCGAATTGGAAGATATGGATGTGGACGATATGTGGTTTCAACAGAACGTTGCCAATTGGCCGCCAAGATCATATGATTTGACAACGTGGGACTTCTTTTTTTGGAGTTCTTTAAAAGAAAAGGTGTACATCGATAAGCCAGCAACAATTCAAAAGCCAAATAATGAGATAATTCGGTACATTAACGGCATAGAACCTCAATTATGCCTCAGCGTCATCGAAAATTTGGACCATCGGATGGAGGTGTGCCGCCGAGGCCGCGGCGGCCAGTTGGCCGATATTTTGTTTCGTACGTAATTGAGCCGTACCAATATTATCATAATAAAGAGAAATGGCAATAATTTCCTGAAAAAGTTGTATTTATTCAAAATCAACAGCGGCCTTTGAAACTTAACCACCCTTCATAAGAAAGATTCAATAAATAAAGAAAATGAAAAAAAGACTCACCACGAAAAGTTAAATGAATGTTATTCGAGTAGCTAATAAACAGATGAGTATTAAGGTGTGTGTGTATATATATATGTATGTATATATGTGTACATGCTTAGAGCTAAACAAACGATGCTCACCCCTGGATCTGCGTCTCATAGTGCGGGAATTGTTTGAGAAACTTTTCGCGTTCACTCCACTTAGGCAGGTAAGTGTCGCGCCAATATGCGACCACCGTTTCTAGGTATTTCGAATTGAATCCATATTGAAAACCGATGCCTTCCAGTGGCTCATGCAATGTTAGAGGGCGTGACAATTGTGCTTTCAGATCTTCAATTACCTATTTTAAAGAAGACAAACAAATAGTTGAATTGAAATAAAAATAAATTAAATGCAATGATTAATTATCGTTAAGTAATTCAATTCAGAAACGTATGCGCGCATGTATGTATGTATGTAGGTGTGCACATTGACAAGCTGACAGTTGTTTTCTGTTGCGATTTTAACTGCTTCAATTTATTGAGATAAACTGGCTTCCCCTGCCGCATTTACGACGCAAAAAAACAATGGAACAAATAACAATAAATTCATTAAATGGTACCAGCTGGTTTTCTAGATATATATTAAAGATATTTAACTTTAGTCATAAAAGTTATGACACACATACATATACAAATGCCAGAGTGTTTGTTATTTCAAGCTATCATATTATGATTATACAAATCAAGTTGTCACACCGACAATTATTCTCAAATATACATACAT
This sequence comes from Anastrepha ludens, assembly GCF_028408465.1. Taxonomy (NCBI): domain Eukaryota; kingdom Metazoa; phylum Arthropoda; class Insecta; order Diptera; family Tephritidae; genus Anastrepha; species Anastrepha ludens. The sequence continues at coordinate 31,581,338 of NC_071502.1, read as the reverse complement.
ACACACGTTTGTCTAATACTATATCATGACTTGCGTTTTTTCAGCATAAAATTTCTAGCCCATTAATTGTTGAACAACAATAATACAATCTTTTTTTTATATTCACATACGCGTCTACTCGACAATAACTGCTAAAAGGTTGTGAAATAATAAATCAATAGTTGATGCACATCTGCCGGCTTATTTGCATAAAAATCACTACACACACACGCACATATGTACATATCGCAGTGTTTCGTTACCTCTGGTTTCACGCTTATATCAAATTCCTTGATTGCAGTATTCTCCTTATATTTAGCAGCGCTGCCGGGTCCCCAATATTCGGCATCGCTTAAGTCTGGCACGGGTGCTGAACTTAATAGATACTGAAATCTATGCACAAACACTGCCAAGAACACCACAAAGGCCACAAGCAAGATGCGAACTATTAATCCTACTTCGACCATTGCACTTTCGTATCAGCCCAAAAATAGATAGATGAAGTGAAAAGTTTCCACTTATATATTTAATTCTAAAATAAAAATCTTTAAGCACCAAACGAACGGGAATACCAGCCGCTCACATTCAGCGACGAATAGAAACTGATAGCTGAGTACGACAACGGTTCTACATGAGTGAAGTAGTGTTTTCTTCACTGTTTGTTGTTGTTATATGGTATATACTCTAAGAGGGTTATAAAGTGAATGCAGAGAGAATTGTATGATGACAAAACCGAATGGTAACAGCAGTTATTCAATAATAACAACAATAAGTCTCTAAGTGCAACTAGGCTTCTAATGTTAAATTTTAAATAAGAATCTTAATACTTTAAAATACTTTTTTTTTTGTTAAAATGCATGCATACATATGTATGTATATTAGGATGAAACAAACAATGTTCTTTATTTCTAATTGCTACCAGCGAAATTTGTTTTGTCAAAAACCAATGATTAGTACAGTTAATGTTTTTTTTTATACATGGGACGTTCCACGTCAACCGGTACACTAGCCGGTCCAAAATTCTATGGGACCGATTTTGAAGTCCAAGGTCTCAAAATGATCGTCTGAATGTCCACTATTGAAAGCCGTCTGGCCCATTGAGAAATTCAATATGGCGTCCAAATTATGGCGTCTAAGCTGACTAAAAATTAGAGTTTATTTAAAATCTTGTGTGCTCCTAAGAAAACCAGGAGCAATGAAAAAAAAGTAATACTGATTCTTTATATTCTTAGGGTCGCAGATTACGATTTCGGAAGCAGATTTCCAAAATTCAAAATGTCGGATCCAATATGGCGGCCGAAAATATTATATTAATTTATTTCGATTTGTTTAAAATGTATTTCTAAGGGGTTTTTGGGGTCGCTGATTGCGATTCTGGAGTCATATTTCAAGAATTCAAAATAGCGGATCCAATATGGCAGCCAAAATTATTTTATTTTATTTTATTTTTTTATTTTTTTTATTTTTTTTTTTATTTTATAACGTTATTTATTTTTGGCCGCCATATTGGATCCGCTATTTTGAATTCTTGAAATATGACTCCAGAATCGCAATCAGCGACCCCAAAAACCCTTTTAAAACAGGTTTCAAAAAAATCGAAATAATTTTTTTATTTTTGACCGCCATATTGGATCCGCCATTTTGAATTTAAAAAATCTGACTTCAGATTCGTAATCGGCAACTCCAAAAACAACTTAGAAATACATTTTAAACAAATCGAAATAAATTAATATTTTCGGCCGCCATATTGGATCCGACATTTTGAATTTTGGAAATCTGCTTCCGAAATCGTAATCTGCGACCCTAAGAATATAAAGAATCAGTATTACTTTTTTTTCATTGCTCCTGGTTTTCTTAGGAGCACACAAGATTTTAAATAAACTCTAATTTTTAGTCAGCTTAGACGCCATAATTTGGACGCCATATTGAATTTCTCAATGGGCCAGACGGCTTTCAATAGTGGACATTCAGACGATCATTTTGAGACCTTGGACTTCAAAATCGGTCCCATAGAATTTTGGACCGGCTAGTGTACCCGTTGACGTGGAACGTCCCATATGTATATTTTTTTGTATATTTAGCAAAAGTGAAATAAAACGAGATAAATATTTTTTAATTTTATTTTTAATTTTTACTATTTTTTTATAATCAATATAATCTTGAAATCTTTTTATATAATCTTGAATCACGAAACAGTGATAAGATTTATAAAATCTCAAGGGATAACATGGCTCAGCCACGTGTTTAGATTACCCAAATAGACAAAAACAACTCGTAAGTCATTTTAATTATAGGCCGGGAGCCAGGGGTCATTTTGACCTCATGATTTCATGCCGACTGATTTTAATACTGAAGTCAGACGCCATCCAATGGATGACGAAACCAACCGTCAACTGGTCCAGTAGCGGTGGGTACGTGCGTGGGATGCTGGGAAACGTGTCGAAAAAGTTTTTAACAACTCATTTAATACCGGCTGACATTTTTTTGTTTATTGTTGACATTTAGTAGAATAAAAAAAATAGTCAGCTGCGCCATAGAGGGGGGAAAATATTGTACGTCAGCTGAACGCAATGATATATTCTTGCTTCGGCTGACGGTCTTCCCACCGCTATAAACGCAGCTGACCATCATTATTATATTTTCATATGTGTCCAAAATTATGTAAAAAAATTTCATTCGGCATAAAGTAGTTTTACTTTTCAATTTTTTTTACAAGTTCACCTGTTCAGCTGACGTGTTTTCCCCCCTCCACCGCGCTGCTGACTATTTTTTATATTCTACTAAATGTCAACAATTAATGAATAAAATTTCAGCCGGTATAAAATGAGTTGGTAGAAATTCTTTTTCGACACGTTTCGTAACCTCCCACCGCGGGTGCGCCACCTGAAGTTCACTTTCGTTATTCGTGAAAGGTAAATGAAAGCTAGTCAAGAATTTAACGGTATAAAAATGCAGTCCCAAATCGACCCCTGGCTCCCGGACTATTACGCCGTATTGGAGGCCGAAGAAGAGCACGCCCCAGAAAGAGATGACTCGAAGACGTGGAAGTTGACCTTGAAAAGCCAAATGTGCGGCTGTGGAAGGAGGTAACCTTAGATAGAGACAGAAGGCGCAAGTTTGTGAATGAAACAAGGGCTCATTAAAGACTACGAGTATGATGCTATGATGAAGAATATTTTTTTTTATTTTTTTATATTTTTGGAGGTTTTCAGAGTTGCTGTAAAAAACAATTAATAATTTTTTTTTTTGACTTAGCCGAATGGGTTGGTGCATGACTGCCATGCGCTGGTACTCAGGTTCGAAACCTCGAGCATGGAGCACTAAATCATAAAAAAAGTTGTTTCCAGTAGTGGCCGCCACTCGACAGGAAATGAGAAGCCGCCGAATGTATTTCTGTCACAAAAAAGCTCTTCATAAAAAATATCTGCCATTCGGAGGGGCATAAAACTGTAGGTACGTCCATTTGCGGAAAAACAGCAAGACGTTCACCACAAAAAGAAGAGGAGTTCGTTCCCACGACAGCTGCTTCTACGTAACCTGAGCGACCCGGATTTATATGCGATCAAGGACTGTCACCTCAGCAGCATTTCCCGTATATGTATGTCGAATGCTTATGCTGCTACAAGAGCAACAACAACAGAAGGAGCTCGTCTAAACACCCAATGAAGGGTGTAAGCGCTAAATGTATAAAGGGTATCGATGGTTTTTCTAAGAGCTTGAGAACTTAAAATGATAACACAAAACAAAAATATTGCTGGAATGAATTTTTTTATTATAAGCTTATATCTTATTATTTTATTTTTATTTATTATTTATTTATTTTATTTTATTTTATTTTTATTTTTGTTATTTATTTTTTAAATACGATATCCGGCATATATCTGGCGCAGCTACGAGTTACATGGTCCAATCGATACATTTTTCCAATTTTTTTTTTTTAATTTTTGACTACTTTTTTCAATATATCTGGCCGTATGGCGTCAATGCTGGCTTGAATATTGTAATAAATAACTTTTTAAGCGCGCTCTATGGCAACTTGCGCCGTCTTGTTGGAACCAAATGTTGTCGATGTTTAGCTGATTAATTTTTGGAGAGAAAAATTCAGTCAGCAGTGCTCAATAGTGGTCACCATTCGACGTAACGACAGTTCCTTCCTCATTTAAAAAAGAAATAAAGACCGACAAACGGGCAAAATAAATAAGGATCGCTGTTTGTGAATGAAAATTAAAATAGGAGACTGATTATATTGATCTGTAAGCATTTCATACCAAATTTACGGCAAATTCATTTTTTCCTATGCAATTTCAATGGTAATTTTCAAAGCGCTGTCGGCAAGAGTAGATATTAAAAATTACCGAAATTTCTTGTTTTTTGGCATATAGAACATTTTTTTGGAAATATAACAAATTATAAGAAAATACAATTTTTTCAGCCATCCTAATGCACACACATACCAGTGAAAACTTGGCATAACAACTCATCTCGGCTTAAGGGGACAGATACTTGTAAACGGCCATATTTTCCTTGATTTTCCTTAAAATTATTTAAAATGAAGAAGTCAATATATTTTTTTCAAAATTCGAATACAGTTTATTTATACATTAAAATAATATAAAAATGTTTTTTTATTTTAATAATTTAAAATGGCGGATGTACACTCAATTCTTCCAGGAAGGTCGCAGCGGGGCTTCTCAATCGGCGGGCCTGAATACAAAAAACCAAAAATTTTTTTGTTTATTAATGTCATAATTTCTATATGAATTAAAAACAAAATGGGAAAAAATTGCGGAATAAAATGCTTAAAAAAAATTAATTTTAGGGCGAATTTTCCTATTATTTTTGCCTCGAAAAAATAATTTTTTTGAAAAATTTTAAATTCACATCGAAAGTAATATCATAAAAAAGATGTGTGTCGGTCAATAACTTTTCGAGTTATCGTGTACACCAATTCGAAAAATATAGTTTTGAGAAAAACGCGTCTAATAGTCCGGAAGCCAGGGATCAATTTGAGGTCATCATTTCATGCCGACTGATTTTAATACCGAAGGCAGACGCCATCCAATGGATGACGAAACCATCCGTCACCTGGTTCAGTAGCGGTGGGTACGTGCGTGAGATGCTGCGAAACGTGTCGAAAAAAAATTTTTGACAACTAATTTTATACTTTGTTTGTGTCCTCTGAAGACGGAGCTCGTCTTATTTACGAGGAAATATAAAATACCAAGAGTGTTTCTCCCCTCAATAGCGGGCGCTCCGTTGGTGCTCTCTGACAAGGTGAACTACCTGGGACTCAGAGTTGACAGAGGTCTTACGTGGAAGCCAAACATTGGTTGCAGGGTCGCTATCGGCAAAAGATGGGGCCTCTCGCCTAAGGTCACTTTTTGGCTTTATTACACGATTATATAGGGTTTTTCAGTAAGAGCGCTTTAACTTTTGAAAAACGGTTTAAGTATGAAATTCGATTTCTTTTGCATGACCACCGCGTGCACGTTTTACGAAGTCCAATCGTTGAACCCAATTTTCGACCACTCTTTTGCATAAATCGGCCGAAATTAGAGCAATTTCGCGTTCAATATTGGCTCTGAGCTCACAAATCGTCGCCGGCTTGTTACTGTAGACCAATGACTTCACATAACCCCAAAGTAAATAGTCTAGAGGCGTCAAATCACACGAGCGCGGCGGCCATTCGACCGGTCCATTTCTGGAAATAATGCGCTCATCGAACTTACTCTTCAACAAATCAATTGTAGCGTGTGCTGTGTGGCTTGTGGCTCCGTCCTGTTGAAACCACATGTCGTCTAAGTCCATACCATTCAATTGCGGCCAAAAATAATCGTTTATCATGTCGCGGTATCGATTTCCATTCACAGTAACGTGGCGATCGTTCTCGTCAACGAAAAAATATGGGCCAATTACGCCGCCGGCATGTAAACCGCACCAAACAGTGATTTTTTCGGGATGCAACGGTGCCTCATGAATCACGTGTGGATTGCTTTCTGCCCAGTAACGCATATTTTGCTTGTTGACAAAGCCATTGAGCCAAAAGTGAGCTTCATCACTGAAGATGATTTTTTGGCCGTAATGCTCTTAAAGTAGCAGCAACAGAACGATTATTTTCATAAAAAATTTGCACAATTTGCAATCGTTGCTCAAGGTTGTAGCGTTCCATGATGAAGTGTATACTAATGAAGTTTACAAATGACAAGCGAAAAATAAAAAATATTGCGTCATTCGCCCTCCCTATCGGAAAAAAGTTGAAGCGCACCTGTTGAAAAACCCTATACTTACCGAGACATAATAAATTGAAAACTTTAAAGCCTTTTTTCTCGAATTTTTGATTTCTTTAGTTATGACGTTCTTCCAGCAAACGAGCGAAACGTATGTACGACACATGCACTTACATGTATATTCACATATACTTGCATACATACATACGTGATGCCTATATTAATATACAATTGTATTATTAATAGCACAAATATTCTATAGATGCGACTGTTTACTTAAAAAGCTGCGGAATTAATTTGCATATCCCCATATTTAATTATAGAAAAACATTTATATAATTTTTATTAAACTATTTTTTAACATAAAATTTCTGAAAACATGATAAATTGGCAGTTAAATTCATACAAAACTCAAAAAACAAAAACAAAAAACATGCATGCGAGTATGTGCTGAGTTTGACAAAAAATGCAAGTCATTTTTGGCTCACTGAAATTGAGAACACGAATCTTATCTGAGATTTGTATGAGTATCAGGCACACGAACATGCGTACATACAACTGCACATACATATAAATGTATTTATTGTCATTGGCATTGAAATTTCAGCGGAGCAATCGTTTGTTTTGTGATGTTGCCGGCTGTTTTGGCTCTCACAAATACGTAATAGTACGTATACATATGTACATATGTGTGTGCTACACTGTTGGGGGGAAAAATGTGATGTATTGAAACTAAGCGCTGGTGCTATGAGGTGTGATAATTAAGTTGCGGGAAGTTTGTTATACAACTTTTACAATATTTTTACACGAATTTGATTAAACCCGAGTTAAAAAGAAAAACTAATAATTTTTTTATACGAATTGCTTTTTTTTAACACGAGTTTCAATATTTTATGGATATTTCTTGAATCTAATAGAGGAAGTAGAGTGAGATTTTTCGATGCATGTACGAAGCGTTTATATTAATCTCAGAAAAAGTCTCTGAGTCTTTGTAGATTTAGATCTCGCCGTTTAATAAGAATGGTATAATTTATTTCTTACAATATATAGAATGATTTAAAATGTATAAGCACGAATTAAATTCTTAAGTGAACTTGAAAAAGAATTTTATAATATTTTTTCCCCTAATTCTCTTTTTACACGAACGTATCGGAACGTATCGGAAATTGCCCGGTACGTGTACACATCATCAAACACACATAGTCCGGAAGAAGTCATTTTGACCTAATCATTTCATGCCGACTGATTTTAATACTGAAGATAGACGCCATCCAATGGATGACGAAACCATCGTCAGCTGGTCCAGTAGCGGTGGGTACGTGCGTGGGGTGCTGCGAAACGTGTCGAAAAAAAATAATCACAATTTTTTTAAACTTTTTTTTTATTTTGAAGATTGAACACTGTCATTTATGAATGAAAAATAATATTGTTCAAATGACTGCCACGACTGGCTTAACAGTAGGCCATTCGATCAGCCCAATTTTTAAGCACATTTTTGATTTTTTGGGCTCCAATTTCACGAATGGCAACTTCGATTTCGTGTTTTAAAGCATCAAAGTTCGAGTGTAACTTTGGCAGTGTGACAAGTGGCACCGTCTTGTTGAAACCAAATGTCGTCCATGTCTTTCTCTTTAATTTTTGGAAACAAAAACTCGTTGAGCATGTCACGGTAACCCTCGCCATTTACTGTAACCGCGACTCCTCGCTCATTTTCGAAAAAAAATGGCCCGATGATGCCGCCAGACCAAAAACCGCTCCAAACAGTGACTCGTTGTGCATGCATTTGCTTCTCTACAGTAACGTGTGAATTTTCTGAGGCCCAAATCCGACAATTTTGCTTATTGACGTAGCCACCGATGTAAAAATGAGCTCCATCAGAAAAGATGATTTTTTGGTAAAAATGCTCATCTTCGAACGAAAACGCATTGGATGGTAATTAGGCTTCAGTTCTTGCACCAATTGAACTTTGTAAGCCTTCATACCAAGGTCTTTATGCAAAATTCTCCTCAAAAAAGTGCGTGAAATGTTCAATTCTTGAAAATAATGACGAGTTGAGGCTGTTGGATGTTCACGCACGTTTTCTGCTACAGCAGCAATGTTTTCGGGTATATGCACTGTAGGAGCACGTTCACGTGTTCTTTTATCCATGAACGATCCACTTTCACGAACACGATTAACAAATTGATCCACAAACTGTCTTGTTGGTAAATCTTTTTTTTGGAATTTTTTTTTTTCAAATTTCTCACAGTTTGAGTGGAAGACTCACCACTTTGGAAATAGATTTTCAATACGAGTATTTCCCAATTTTGTTCAAGCGTATAGCGTCCCATTTCGTAAATGTCAAACCTTTAAGTAAATTATGAACACATTTGACATGTCATTTGTGTTACGATTCTCAAAAAAATAGGTGGTTCAAAAAGCAAACGCTATATGGCCGACCCGTTATAAATTCCGCCTACTTCTATTAATCTTAAACAATTAGAAGGAAGAAAATCGATTTTGCCGCTATCGTTTTTGTTAAATATTATCAAGGCTGAAAAGACTGTTCCTCTCTTTTAGAAATGATTAACTTCTCGGTCACTACCAGATCTTATCGTAATCCATTTTATTTGAATAGGTTCAGAACTCAATTAAATTGTGTATTGTAATTTAACTTTTTGGTAACGATATTTTCGTGGTACTTCAGTCAGTATGAAAAATTGTAACTTAACTTGTTTTATTGTTAAATATATCTTTGTAGTAAGCAGTCAGTAAAAACAATTGTTTATTGATTTCAGAATAAATAAATAATAACTTCAACACTGAGTTAGAAAATGTGAACAAGTGGGCCTGAGATAATGGGTTGCTCTTAAATCCAATCGAAACACATTTAAACTTGACGACTACAATGCAGTAAAACTAAACAATTCTGTTATAAAACTTGTGCACAATGGAAAGAACCTAGGAATAACTTTTAATAGGCCTTTGACTTGGAGTAACCACATCTATAGTGCGATGGGCAAGGTCTATGGTATGCTACGCTCATTATGAACTAGTCAAAAATTTACCCCAGTGAAATTTCGACTGCTTTTAGTAAACACGTTCTTAATACTAACGTTACTTTATGGGTATGAACTGTAGGCCGATTATGATAGCAGGCGTCGTAGTAAGCTTAATGCCCTTTGCAACAATATTGCGTAAGACGTTTGTTGTATAAAATGCGTATGCGTATATTCCCTTTTTCTAAGCTAATATTTTCCATATGTAATGACTCGCTAAATTTAAAATATTTTACACTTCTTCTTTAAAATGTTTAACACTTCACTTCACTCAAGAGCCCAAATACCTTTTGGACCGAGTTCAATTTACTAAATCGTCGTGATCTATTCAATTACCTATTTAGAATGAAATGCAGTTGCCTAGTAACTGAACGTCAGTTCTTTGACTTTGCTGTCCGTCTTTGGAAACCTCACCACAAAAAATCAAAATAATCAGAAGCACACTGCGCTTTAGAAGTGAACTGCTACATTACTTTGATGGCAATAGTTGCTAATAAGAACGTACATTTTTCTTTTTGTCCTTTCTCTTCTCTGCTATTTCTACACCTTCATAATTTCAACATTCTTTAAAAACATTTTGTATCCTACTAAGTCCCTCTGCTAACTCCTTTATGTATACTTACACTTTTTATTATGAACCCTTCCTTGGACACCTTTCTTAAAATCTTCGTTTGGGCACCCGGGCCTGGCCTTTTTTCTTCCTTCACGTCCAAAGTTGAAAAAGGGTTAAGAATAGCATTCATAAATTAAAATGCTGTAAAACACCTTTGGGTTGTGTGTTTGATAAACAAATAAATAAATTAAAATAAAATAAAATAAAATATTTAAATGAAAAATGAAGGAAATGGTGCTTAACTCACTAGCAGGCAATCCTCTCATTGTTAGTGAATTTCCTGCAAGGTTCGCAATAAAATTTTTTAGTGGAGCACTCGCATATTTTGTGTTTGCTCTCCAACAAAAACGCCAGCTGTTTTGGCTCTCACAAATACTTTACATATATACATACATACTTATATCTGAGTAGATGAGTGCATGCAAGTAACCCCCATACATACACACAAGTAGATACGAATGCGAGTGCATACGATGGTGGGCTATGAATAGACGCATGCATTTGGCTATTGCGAGAGACTTTTAAGGGAGTTTACTATTTAGTAGAGAACGACTGAGCATCGATTTTTAAGGCCGAACCGAACATTTTAAAGGGTCAAGTAATAAACAAAGATTAACTTTAAAATATCCAGTATTCTTATTAATACAAACGTAAAAAAAGTACAAAAGTCTCAATGCATTCATTTCAACTCAGAATATAAATTTATCTTTGCAAAAATAACAAAAAATGAAAAAAAAAAATTAATAAATAAATAAAAATTTAAGTAGTAGTTATTTAATGCTTATAATTGATAAATTTTATATTGTAATATAGGCACACTATCTTATCGGCATTTTCACCTTGCGCGCGGCACCGTCTATCGGTGCTGACTTGCAGTACTGAATATTTGCTCACTAGCCACACTCGATAGAGGGTATTTTGAAGCGAGGCAAACAATTTGGATTGAAACCAGTCAAGGCGAATTTATTACAGGTGACAGCAAACACATATAAGTAAAACCCTACATGTATTTGTTGTTGCGTTTGGTGCAACCATCACGTCAAAATCTGCAAGCAAATGTAAACATACGAATGTAAACATACCAATACATACAGACAAAGCATATCATTTTGACGTAAGCCATACCTACGGTGAAAAATTCAGCTGGGTGAATGCTGTCACCTTAATAAATCCACCTTGAAACCAGTATTCGCTAGTGCGCAAACGTGCACGGTCGCGAGATTCTTCTGGCCACGGGTATTTTGGGGACGCTCGAGGGAACTCCTACGGCGAACAAAGCCCCAGCTCTCGAATTTGGTGGGTATCCTTACCGGACATTGTCCGTTAGGGGCTCAAGCGGTGAAACTTGGGATTGTCTAAAGTCCGTTCTGCAGAAACTGTCTTGAGGAGGAGGTGGAATCATCTCAACACCTTCTTCTCAGCTGCCCAGCTCTCGTGTGGCAAAGATTTAGACATCTGGGCTCTCATTCACAAATATCACAAATTTGGTGAAGTTCATTAGTAGCTTGTTGCGGCTAATTACGAACGTAAATCAGCCACCGTCGGCATCGTCGTAAAATGCACGCTCATCATCGCCTCCAATCCCAAGGCTCCTTCTTCCTTCTTCCTTCCCCTTTTCCTTTCTCCTCTCCCCTGTATGGCATCACAACGGACGTATTTTCAATATTTGTCCAAGTGTGCCCTAAACTAGGGTAGCCATTTAACCTAACCTAGTATTGGAAAAAATTCTTTTCTAGTTGGCTAAGTTTTGCAGTGGCGTCAGCTAATGTGTGAGTCATAACGCAGATGTCGTCAGCGTAATCTAGGTCGCTAAGTTTCTGGTTTAGCCTCCATTGCTGTCCTGCTGGAACTCTTGCATTTGTGAGTTTTAAGATGCCATCCGGTAGGAATTTATTCCACCCAATCACAACATTTTAGAGTCCTATAGGAGAGCGCAGTGAGACTTGCCGAACAGGGCTGCCATTTTGCTAGAATTCTACCAAAATTGATAACTTTCAACGAATTGGACTTTGTAACTTTTCGGTAGCAATAATTACTCGACAAAAAATGCTCGCAGGTTCTGATTTAAGTATTTCGCCACTTCAAATAAAATTTTCAAAATTATTTGCCTTTTTCTAAGAAATAATTGCAAAAAAGTGACATTTTTTTCCATTTATCCGATTATTCTCATATTAGGAATGGGTGGAAGTGGATGCATGTGGAAAATAGTGAACATGGAAAATGTTGAAAATGGTGAAAGTGGGTGAAATGGTGAATCTGGTGGCAAATGGTAAAAAGTGGACATGGAACCAGCAGGAGTGGGTGGAAGTGGGTGTAAGTGGGTGCTTGTGAAAATAATCAAACTGGAGAATGGATGTAAAGAGTTGTGTATTATGAGTTACTAAAATGACCCCTGATTCGAATCTCGGCGCATGAAATAGCAAAATTATAGACAAAGTATTATCCAATAGCGGTCGCTCCTCAGCAGGCAATGGCAAGCCTCCCAGTGTATTTCTGCCATGAAAAAACGCCTTACAAAAAACCATTTGCGGTTCGAAGTCGGCTTAAAACTGTAGGTCCCTCTATTTGTGGAACAATATTAAAACGCAGGCCACAAAATAAAAGGAGGAGCTCGACCAAACACCAAACGCGTCAATTATTTATTTAATTTTTTAGTTTTAAATTTATCTCAATTCTAAGAATTTTTTTTTGTATTCAGTATTTTTTTTCTTTGGTATTAAAACGATGAAAAATTAAGCTTTTGTTATTTTTCTTAAATTTTTCGCAAGCTTTGGAAACTTTGGAAAAATGTTGACAACTTTTGGTAACTTATTTTATTGCATCGTAAAAGTTTTCATAATGAAAAAAAATTCAAAGTGGCAACCCTGTCGCCGAATTTCATTTACCTCACTCCGCTAGTAGCAACGAACTTTATATGAGCCGCCAAGCACATAACCAGAGATCTAAAATATCTTCGTCCACTTACTTCAAATAATTTTCTTTTTTCTTCTTAAATATTCTAGGTCATCATCAAATTGTCCAATCTCTCCAACAACAATTCTGGCACGACTAATAGATGGAATACAACGTGGAATACTTTGCCACCCAACTTTAGAGATTTACTGCAGTGACTTGTGGGCGGGGAAGTGATGACGAGGGCGGGGTTAGAGTAGAGTAAGTGAATCGGGGATGGTAGATAACCAGGTTTGCTATTCAGCTATTAGTTCGGGAGTCAGGGGTCATTTTGACCTCATCATTTCATGCTGACTGATTTTAATACTGAAGGCAGACGCCATCCAATGGATGACGAAACCAACCGTCACCTGGTGAAGTAGCGGTGGGTACGTGCGTGGAATGCTGCGAAACGTGTCGAAAAAAAATTTTTAAAAACTCATTTTATACCGGCTGAATTTTTTTGTGTATTGTTAATATAGGGTTTTTCAGTAAGAGCGCTTCAACTTTTGAACTTTTTTGAATAAAACACAAACGGTTTGACTTTTTTAACTAATTTTTTTTTATTATCGAGTTTGAACATATAAATTTAAGTATGAAATTCGATTTCTTTTGTATGACCACCGCGTGCACGTTTTACGAAGTCCAATCGTTGAACCCAATTTTCGACCACTCTTTTGCATAAATCGGCCGAAATTCCAGCAATTTCGCGTTCAATATTGGCTCTGAGCTCACAAATCGTCGCCGGCTTGTTACTGTAGACCAATGACTTCACATAACCCCAAAACGGGACGGCTTGTTAAATGGACCGTAAAATGGCCGTAATGCTCTTAAAGTAGCAGCAACAGAACGATTATTTTCATAAAAAATGTGCCCGATTTGCAATCGTTGCTCAAGTGTGTAGCGTTCCATGATGAAATGTATACTAATGAAGTTTACAAATGACAAGCGAAAAATAAACAATATTGCGTCGTTCGCCCTCCCTATCGGAAAAAAGTTGAAGCGCACCTATTGAATAACCCTATATTTAGTAGCATCAAAAAAATTAGTCAGCTGCGCCATAGAAGGGGGAGAATACGCAGTGATACATTCTTGCTTCGGCTGACGGACTTCCCTCCGCTATAAACGCAGCTGACCATCATTATTATTTTTTTATATGTGTCCAAAATTATGTAAAAAAAATTTCAATCGGCATTAGTTTTACTTTTCAATTTTTTTAACAAGTTCACCTGTTCAGCTGACGTGTTTTCCCCCCTCTACCGCGCAGCTGACTATTTTTTTTTATTCTACTAAAAGTCAACAATACATGAAAAAAATTCAGCCGGTATAAAATGAGTTGGTAGAAATTTTTTTTCGACACGTTTCGTACCCTCCCACAATCACACCCACCGCGGATGCGCCAACTGACGTTCACTTTCGTTATTCATGAAAGCTAAATCACAAGTATAGTTAAAAATTTAACGGTATAAAAACGCAGTCCAAAAATCGACCCCTGGCTCTCGGACTATATGATGGTGAGGGGAACTTCGGCTGCCACGTCACTTGATAGCTTCTGCAACCGAATTCTGCACGATCATTTCATACGTATTCGCACACTCGTCTAATCAGTCGTTGTTGAGATGGCAACGAAGTGTTTCCATTGGTTGATTTTTTCGTATATCACTAGCACAATTTTATCTCGTATCTCCACCAACACAATCTCAGCTTTTTCGTAAGCAAACCACTTCGTGACTTAAATGACATCTACCCATCGGCAGATTCTGTCAAATTCGCTCAGAGACGAATAATGATCTGTTAAGTGATTGTCACCCGCTTGACTTTCCTATGATATTGCACACACACACACCATCGCATGCACTCACAGCAATGCAGTTGTTGCCTTCGCTAAAGTCGCTGCTCTTATATTCTCACTTTCTTCGCCCGTTGTCAAGGTATTAAAAATTGCAATGCGTCGATGAAATAACGGGATATTTACGTTAATCAATTAACACGTTGACTGCCAACTACGAGATAACTCGTAATATGATTTCCCTTCCAGGAAGCCAACTACGAGCTATCTCGTACTACCTAAAACTACCACTTTTGTGTAGCTACGAGTAAAACCGTATTATAATAGTTTTAGTATCGATAAATGGCTTCTGGGAAAGAAAAAAAATTTGGGGTTGGCTTCCGTGAGCTTTTTTTTATTAAAAAAAAATTAATTCAATATAATGCAAAAATACATTCAATATAATGGAAAAATTAACTCAAATACAAGAAATAAAGTAATATATTATTGTTTGTGGAAGTTTTTAAAACAATTTTCCACACAAAGGGCTAGCTTCTCTGGACAGGCTGGACAGAAGTAACGCGTTTCTAGGCGTTTTTTTTCTTGGGTATCTACACGACATGGTTTTGCCGGACGCTGTTTTTTTTCCGTTGGTGGTAAACACTCTAAATAATGGAGCTCTTTAGATCTATTTTTTTTAAAAACTGGTTGAAAATCTCTAATCAACGCCAAGACGAATTCTTCTCTGAACTTTATCAGTTTTATTTTAGATGAAGTTACTTTTTGATAGATTATGTGAGCATTTTGTATATAGGTATATCTCTATAATATGAAGTGGAACCTTTTTGTGCCATCTAATAGTCTTTCTTAGAGATGAGTAGTACGAAATCATTTGATCTGATCGGTCAATGCCAGACATTCCATTATTGTAATCTCGAATTATATTCGGTTTCATAGAAAGTCTCCCATTGCGATTGGGCACCTCTACCATTTCAATAGCGTGCATGTTTGAAATGGAAAGGAATTGTCGTTTCTCTTTCCATTTGCATACAGTAACAGGACCATTTGTCTGCCAAAAACACTCCCCTCTTTTTAGTTTACGATTTACCACATCTTTGGGGTTTCCTTTTCTGTTACTTCGTAGGGTTCCACACACATACGTTTTTCGTGTATATAACAGTTTTGTAAGACTAACTGAATTATAAAAATTATCCATGTAAAGCGCGTAGCCTTTATCGAGATAGTCATCAAGTAAATGTAAAACAACGTCAGTAGTGTGACCTACATTATGGGTAGTTTCCTCAGATTTTCCGCTGTAAATTTTTATTTTTATTACAAGACCGTCGGACTCACATAGTTCATATAGTTTGACACCATATTTGTGTTTTTTATTTTTTAGGTATTGGCGGAAAAGCAATCTTCCCCGCCATAGCATCATGGATTCGTCAATACAAATATTTTTGCTTGGTACATAGTTTTCACGCATAACATCGTTGAAATGATTTAGGATTGGTCTCACCTTGTATAATCTGTCGGTAGAAGGTTGTGAGTTATCAACCAAATGAAAATAACGAAGTATCAACTGGAATCGATTGCGGCTCATATGTGTGCGTCAACAGTTTACATTATATAGCCTGTTTGTGTTCCAGTAATGTTCTATTGTTGGAAAAGTACAAGGTCCCATTTGCAATAAAAGTGCAATAAAAACTTTTATCTCTGTAGCACTTACGTCTTGCCAATTTGATATCCTTTTAGATTTTTTTATAGCACTTTGATTCCCATTTTCCAATGTTGCAATTTCTTGCGCAGCAAATGAATTAGTTTGTTCTACCAGTAATGCAAGAAACTCATCCGAAAAAAATAAATCCACCAGCGTTTGTACTGTAAAATTTGATGTATCTAATTTCACACCAACGTTTTCTTCGAAAAGAAATAATTCAGGATTGTGTTGAACTTCTGTCCACAAATCATCATTCTCATTTCACGTTGTTGCTTGAAAATCATCGTCATTATTATCAGATTCGGAGACGTCTTCAGGTTCGGAGATGACTTCATCTTCACTATCACTTGCATTCTCAGAAGGCTCATAAATGTCGTTACTACCATCGCTGAAATCATCTTCTGAATCACTTAGATTTGCGTTCTACTCAATTTCACTTTGATTCAGTGACCTTTTCTTGCCCATATTGGGTTCTTGATAATTATAACAGTAATTTTAGAGAATGTTCATAAATCTAAAAAGAAAGAAAATAATAATAAAATTATGATAATTATAATAAATAATAATAACTATAAAACAAAATACTATAGAAAGCAAAAATTATGTTTTTTTTAGAAAAAAAGGACCTACCTACTACGAAATAATTCGTAGCGAGTTCTTTCCCAGACGCCAACTACGAGATAACTCGTAGGTCCTTTTTCTCCTTTAAAAAACATCATTTTTGATTTTTGATGATACCAATGATCTAGAAATAGAGTTTTTAGTAATATAATGTGAAAAAATCAAAATGTCATTTTTGACCAGTTTTATGAAAATGGCCTTGGCAGTCAACGTGTTAAGTAGGTACATTTTGCATTGATGTATTGGGTGTTTTTTTTTATTTGCATGAGAACTGTCGATATCTATAACTATTATTTTACTGCTGATAATAGCAAATTTGTGTTAACATTTCTGTTCAGTAAAGTTTGGCAAGTCATCATGAATCGTTTAACGCCAGAACGAAAAACAAATAAATCTGTTCGCGAAGTTCATAGTGCGAAGTATTGACGAAGATGCCGAAATGTCGATTTCACGTCGTTCTCAACTCGTTGGTGTTTGTCTTTCAACTACGTAGAAAATTTTACGTACAGATTTTGGCTTGTGTGCCAATTAAATGTAGCTCGTGCAGGAATTGAAGGCGAATTACCATCGTTTTTACTAATTGCACCATGTTACTCGTAGCCGCGGCGGACATATGTCGATTATTATGGAACTATCAACCAAATTATACAATATATAATAAAAAAAAATGCAGTCCAGCAAAAATTCAGTTTTGTATTATTCTTTAATGTTATAAAGCAAAACAAACACTCCCGACACATTCTCACCTTAGCTTGCAAAAACACTCGCCTTGTGGATATCGACAAGCGACTTAATTCGGTAAATAAATATATTTTGAGCAAAACACTTAATTTGAAGACATAATTGTCATACATTCTCTACGAATTACATATTGTTATTGTTATTATTATTAAGTATTACTATTATTATTATTATAGCCTCTCGGGTAAGGCCGTTGTTAGTGCATCAGTCGCCTTTTAGACCTTGGATATCTGATGTAATTTTAATGCTTAACTTAACGAGCGAAGCAGGCCAAAAGTGCCGTAATTAAGTGTATCGAAATACATGAAAAACCTGAGCAGAATTTTGTTACATAAAACATAAAAAAATGTGTACATTGGGGTGCAACATTTAACTCTCCATAAAAGCAAAAAAAAAAGATTTGATACTGTTTATTTAAATCGGAATATTAAAATATATTATAACTTTAGACTTCCGCCTAATATTTTTAAAAATTATAGAACAAAAAAAATTATATGTACATTAGGGTGTATCTCCCTCCATAAAAAAGATTTGATACTGCTTTTAAATCAGAATAATAAAATTTATTATAATTTAAGATTTCAGCCTAAATATTTTTGAAAAATATTAAAATTTTTAAAAAATTATATAAAATTGTCTGTACATTAGGGTGCATCACTCTTCAGAAAAAAAAGATTTGGTACTAATAATTTAAGATTTTCGCCTAAATATTGTCAAATAAATATTGAAACACTTAAAAATTATATAACTTGTAAATTTTGTATGTAAATTAGCGTGTCTCACTTTGAATAAAAAAACAAATTGACACTATTTATTAAATCAGATTAATAATAGTCATTCTTAATATAAGATTTCCACATTAATATTTTTGAAAAATACTAAAACATTTTAAAATTATTAAACTTAAAAAATATATGTACATTAGGGTGTATCACTCTCCATAAAAAAAATAAAAATAAAAAAAAGACTCTGCTGCTGTTTTTAAATGGAATAACAACATTTATTACAATTTGAGACTTCCGGCTAAATATTTTTGAAAAATATTGAAATATTTTCAAATTATAAAAGATAAAAAATGTGTATTTACATGAGGGTATATGCCTCTCCATAAAAGATAATTACAAATAAATAAAAAAAAATTGTATACTTCTTTTAAATTGGAATAATACAATTTTTTATAATTTACATTAGGGTGTATCACTATCCATAAAATAAAGAAAAAAAGATTTGATACTCTTTGAAAATACTAAAACATTCAAAAATTATATAAAATACAAAATTGTCTGTACATACATTAGGGTGTATCACCCTTCAGATAAAAAAGGTTTGATATTGTTTTTAAATCGAAGTAATAAACAAATTTCAAATAGTTTTTAAATGGAAATAATAGAATTTATACTTATATACTTTCCAGGTGGTCTGAAAAGTGTGGTCTAGGAGTCAACCCAGACAAAACACAACTCATATTGTTCACTAGGAAACACAAAATCGCTCAGCTAAGTCTAATTATGATCAAGGGGGAAGCTCTTGTGATTTCGGAAGAAACCAAGTACTTGGGACTAATCGTAGA
Source organism: Anastrepha ludens (assembly GCF_028408465.1). Taxonomy (NCBI): domain Eukaryota; kingdom Metazoa; phylum Arthropoda; class Insecta; order Diptera; family Tephritidae; genus Anastrepha; species Anastrepha ludens. The sequence continues at coordinate 31,562,130 of NC_071502.1, read as the reverse complement.
TAGGAAACTGACTTGGAAGTCAAACATTTTAGAAAGAGTTAGGAAAGCGAACCTAGCTTTTTATGCCTGTAAGAGAGCTTTAGGTAAGACCTGGGGAATTAAACCCAAGGTTGCTCATTGGCTTTACACTGTTGTCGTCAGACCCATTCTTTGATATGGAAATGTCGTCTGGTGGTGTGCTATGCAGAAAAAAAACCTATTCTAATTTATGGAATAAGGTGCAGAGATCAGCGGAATTAGCAGTATGTGGCGTCATGAAAACCACGCCATCCATGGCTTTGGACATCATACTACATCTGCCACCCCTAGATCTCTTCACCAAATACTCACGGCCTGTTCCGCTTTAAGGCTTAGAGCGAGCTTACAATGGAGGACTGTCACACATCGACATTCAACCATCTTAGACTCCTACACGGATATACCCAGTGATTGTAACTATCACCCTCGCATTCTCTGCGTCGAAAGAAATTTTCTAATGAAAATCTCTTCTAGACTGGCCCTACCGGCTCTGGATGCATTCCAAATTACATCAAGGAGTGTCTTAAATTCTTGCCAATCTCTTAATGAGATGACTAAACAGTATCGTGTTGTTGTTGTTGTAGCAGCATAAACAATCCCCGTACATATACTGGGAATGCTGCTGAAGTGACAGTCCCTGGCCGGATAGAAATCCGGGTCGTTTCGATTACGTGGAACCGACTGTCGTGGGAACAAATTAACTAATGCTGGGTTCCAGGCCACAGAGATATACCAGTGAGCTGTAGGGCAACCAACTTGCAAGAGAAGGTACTTGTATGCCAGACATAAGTAATTTTATGGAGATACCTCTCGTAACTTGTAAGCTTCTTATTAAGGACGCACTAATCAGTTCTGCAAATCAAAAATGGATCATCAGAACACCTGTGAAATTGCTAGACAAACATGGCCAAGAATATTATAAAACTGAGTAGACTTCAAATCAGGACCTTAGTAGGGGAAAATCATGCAAGGAGATTAAGCGTTTACACGCACGATTTCTGTCGCAGCTGTAGAAATGAGAAGGATTTGGAAACAATTCAACACCTTTTTTGCACATGCCCGGCTCTAGCCAGAAGCAGAAACCGATATTTAAGATCCTACTTCTTAACGAATATAAATAATCTATACATTTTAGGTATCAACAACCTTTTACGCGCTGTCAAAAGCTCAGGATGGTTTATTATGGATAGGGAAATGTAGCCCAGCCCCCGCGGCTCACAACGGACCCATTTCGTTGTCTAAGTGGCATCGTTGTCTCTATGTGCGATGCGGCTGCCAAACCTAACCTAACCTTATAATTTAATACTTCCGCCTAAATATTTTCGAAAAATATTAAGATTTACGTGAGCTGTACCGACTTAGAAATACTTCCATAAATCAAGTTTTTATAAATAAAATTATTTCTGAAAAATATTTCTTCAAAAAAATTATCTCAGTTGAGAGAAACAATTTAAACTTTTCCAAAGCAAAAAAATGTTTAAGCTTATTTCACCCTAAAATTTATTTAAAAATGGTAATAATTTGTAGATATTTCAAAAATAATCATCGGTATTTCACTTTACAAAAATTTACACCAAAATTTTCTACATTGAATAAGTCCCAAAATTATTCATTTTTTTTTGTAATATTAAAAAAAAAAAATATTTTTTTCTTAATTTTTTTTTTAATAATTTTTATAAATTAAAAAAAAAAATTTTTTATTTTTTTTTTTATTTATTTTATTTATTTTTTATTTTATTTTTTTTTTCAGCTTACTGCTTATTATAAAAATCAACCAACTTATACAAAAAATCTCGATAAATCTCAACTTAATTGGATTACTTGACGCGAAATTGCTTAATTGCATGCCAGCGCCGAATGGCAGATAATTTTTTATGAGAAGATTTGGATAACATCTACTTTGCACAAAAGTTGCCACTACACGAAAGAATCACTTGATAAATAGGCACATATCTATGTATGTCAAAATTCACATCAAGGAGAACCAAGAAAATTTTTATTAAGAAATAGTTTGATTTTTTAATTATAAAGGGTGATCAATTTAGAGGTATCGGATTTTAAAGTGAAAAGAAACAACGAAAATTCGAATCGATTCGGGAATCCTTCTTATTTTTGTGCAAAACCATTCATGACATTCACTTTTTTAAGGATAATTCCCTTCGAAATCTCATCTCTCAAATTTCGTGACCACCCTCACTCTTGATAACTTTGTCAGCAGCATAAAGAGGTTAACACAACCAGTCACCGTTCATAGTCCACAAACACTCAACCTTCCCCACCTCTTTCCCAATCGTCCTATGGTCCTTTTCCTTCACCTCTTTTTCCCCTCTTGTAATGGTATCACAAAGGATGAACCAAACTTTTTCGTCCAAGTGGGCCCACTCTCTGGGCAACCATCACTACCTAACCTAACCCTTCAAATGTGGCCGCAACTGCACTGTAATTCTGCCATCCGTAAACACCTATTTTGAATGGCTCGCTGGATGACTCCAGTCGCTATCTCGTAAATAACTTTAGTAATGTTGGCTTCCTTGTCTCAAACGAAGCTGGTTTAGTTTAGACTTCACGCATACTCCCTTAAATAAAAGTCCAAAGGTGTGATATCGCACGATTTTGGTAGCCAATCCAGTAGTTCGAGGCGAGAGATAAATTGATCACCGAAATAACGACGCAGTAAATTCAAAGTTTCACGGGCTGTATGGCAAATAGCGCCATCCGCCGTCGTGTAGGGACCAAATGTTGTGGAGATCACGGACTTCAACTTCCAGCATCTGGCATCAAAAGGTAGGTCATCATGGCGCGATAGCGTTCGCCGTTCACTGTTGCATTTGCGCCATCCTCGTCTTTGAAGAAATATGGTCGATGATGACTCCGACCCATAGGCCGCAACAACGCACCAAACGGTTGTTTTCAATGAATCTAGTGCCTTCGGGTTGCTTTTCAACTCAAATATGGCATTTTTGCTTATTGACGTGCATAGCCATTAAGCCAGAAAGGAGCCTCAGTGCTAAACACCTTAAATTGGCCTGAGCGCGCGTTGAACACTTTTCACAGAGCGTCGAATTTCGTAATACGATTGTACGATTTGTAAACGAGAAACGTGGCTTAGACGTAAGTCTTTCCATGATGAAATCTCAATGAATATGGAAAAAAGTATGTAGTTAGTTTCACAGTAGTCACGCGTGATCTGTCAAAAACACCCTATTAGAAGAAGTACCTCTAGTCCCATCACCATTTATACAACAACTATTTTGTTATTTTCTTTAATACAAAATTTATTAATAATTAAACCTTTTTATTTACAAACAGAAAAAGCAATAAACTACGCTTGTTTCTTCTCTCCCGTCGCCTTTTTCACAAATTCTTGGAAATTCAGATACAACACAGTCGGCATTTCCAGGGCTGCAAAGTGGCCACCCTGTTGGTAATATGTGCTAAGCATCAAATTCGGAAACTTGTCTCTGAGCGCCCAGTCAAGCGCGGATGGCAGATCGTTTTTGAAGCGCGCACATCCCATAGGCACCGGCGACGGAACGCGATCCAAATGTAGACTCAAATACTCATTGGACATATTCTCTGCGTAGAAGCGCACCGCGGTTGTGGCTGTATTTGTGAGATAGTAGATCATGATATTGTCTAGCACTGCGTCCAATTTGTACACCTTGTCGATGGCGTTGAACAGCTGATTCAGATCTGGCCCAGTAGTCGTTTGGAACTTCTCGAGTATGTATGCAGCCAGGCCAATGGGATTGGTTTGCAATGCAGTGCCAATGGTGTCCGGCTTAGTCGATTGTATGTGGAAATAACCGGCCTCCTTGAATAGATTCACATATTTCTCTGCTAATGGGAAATGGTGTCCGACAAAGAAACGCGCCGGCACAAACCGCTCTGGCATCCAGCTGGCAATGTACGTCTTAACGAGCGCCAATGGGGTGAACAGCACGCACATGTTGGAATGGAATCCCAGCACATTTTCGGGGAAAAGTGTTGCTACATTGCCACCAATTATCGAGCCCCAGTCACCACCCTGCACCAGGAACTTGTCGAATCCAACGCGCAGCATTAGGTTTCGCATCACAATGGCCATTTGAGCGGCATTAAAACCATGTTTGGTGGCGGCCTAAAAGTAGCAAGAGTTGAATTTAGGGATGGCAGCGCAATGTGCGCAAAGCAGAGAAATGGCAGAGATTTACTCACATCTGACCAGCCATAGCCAACCAATGATGGCGCAATAACTTCGTAGACGTGGTCATGCACGTCAGACACCTCGGTCAAAAGATGAATAAAGTCATAAAATTCACGCACAGAACCAGGCCAGCCATGTAACAACAACAAAGGCACTACTTTCTTCTGTTCACGCACCTCATCTGATGGTTTGGCGTGTATGAAGTGGATGTTTAGCCTAAGTAGCAAACAAAAACAAAAACAAGAAAACATAAATGAAAGTAGCAAACCAGCAACCATTTGGTTTCCCATTTACCCTTGAATCTCGGTTTTGAAGTGCGGCAGAGAATTCAGATACTCCTCGCGTGCTTTCCACTTGAGCAAATAGTAATCACGCCAATAGGTGACAACATATTGGAGAGCTTCCGTATTGAATCCGTATTCGAATTTGGTGTTGTTCAACGGTGCGGTGTACTTCCAGGTGCGGTTGAGCTGTGTGCGCAAATCGTCGATAATCTGTAGAGAATACAAATGGACGCATTAGTGTGCCATGTTTGGTAGGTTCAAATTCAAAGCTACGCTCGCACCAACCGTTTGATTGTATTCAATTTTAAAAGGCACAATATCTTTCGGTGCCGTATAGTCTTCTGCCTCGTCGCTCCCCCAATAGGCATTTGTGTCTAATTCCGGTTTGGGTAGCGCCATAAGAAAATCGTTTACTTCGCGGTAGACATAAGTGCCGAAGCTAAGTAGAAATAGGACACATAAAGCGACCTTCATGTCAACGATTATTCGCCTCAGTTCGGCTCGCTCGAATTTGCTAAATTTGAATTATCCCCGTTGCTGAGTAGCTGCCCGAAATTCACGATAAACACTTTGAAGATGGAACAGAAAATAACTTAAAAAAATTCAACGACTGCTTACGTCGGTTGCTGTCCGCACACTAAATAAGTTAGGCTAGCGGCGATTTTGCGCTATTCTTTTGGTCTCTTTGTTAAATAATTTGTATTAAAGGTATTCACATAGCAGGTGAAAATGTAAAATTTTGTATTTTTATGAGAAGACTTGGATAACATCTCCTTTGCACAAAAGTTGCCACTACACAGAAGAATCACTTGATAAATAGGCACATATCTATGTATGTCAAAATTCACATCAAGGAGAACCAAGAAAATTTTTATTAAGAAATAGTTTGATTTTTTAATTATAAAGGGTGATCAATTTAGAGATATCGGATTTTAAAGTGAAGTGAAACATCGAAAATTCGATGGGCTTCCTTGCATCAATCGAAGCTGGTTTATCCACAAAGCATTTAGACTTTGCATATCCCCATACCCCCTCAAATAAAAGTCCAAAGGTGTGATATCACACGATCTTGGTGGTCAATCCAGTGGTTTCGAGACGAGAGATAAATTACGCACCGAAACGATGACGCAGTAAATCCATTGCTTCATGGACTCTATGATAAATGTAGAGCCGATAACATTGAGGGAACTGCAGAGCCGTTGAACCCGGCACCAAATTGACCGATGAGTGCACAGACAATGAGCCAATTTACACGATGACTTTCCATCTTGAGTGGGTGCCATTCTGAGGGCATTTTTGACATTTCGATTTCATCGTATTAACATTTTCGTACTTTTATTCAAGTGCACTTTGGGCTTGTGCTCAACGAACGAATGACCAAAGAAAATTAGTCACTTAAACGTCAAAAGCACGCAATGAAAGCCGCAAAAAAAAGTCCTCGTGTGAATGCTCGAAGATTTTCGAAGACTTCTTCAAAAGAAAATGCGCAAACAACGCAGGGTGGAAAGTCATCGTATAAAATGGCTCAATGACATAGGCTTACCCTTACATGTAAGCTACTTATGTTTGAGGAAATCGTAAGAGTAGCGAATAAAAGATGGCGTAATGAAACCACCTGCAGAATCCCCCGACAAATGTGGGCGATTCTCAATGCTAAACGCACGGAACTTCTGCTAGGCCAAAATAAGCGCAGTCTTAGTGCACTGATCTTAGTTATTACGGGGCTCTGCTTAATAGGTATGCATACACTTGACTTCTGCATAAGCCGTCTAGATGAGAAAGAGACGATCTCGCACCTTCCATGTCATTGTATGGCTCCATCTCCTACATCTATTGATTTTTCATTAAATAAAATTGTTTATAAAGTAAACACCGAACTCAAGCAAACTCGATACACACATTGCATTTGCTCTCATTAAGCAGGATTTGGCAAATCAATTCGATTAGACAGCGAATAACCCCAACTCTTTTATAACCGCAACAATGGCCCCAGATCGCTAGCTGCTAGCACTTGGGGCAAAGACACAGCAATTTTGCTGGCGAAATTTAAAGCAATTGGCCGACCAGTTCTGAATTATGAATTATGTAGGGCCCATTTGGTCGCCTGGCATTAGTGAGTAATGGAAAAGGCTCCAAAGCTCCTGCTAAAAGGCTGGCATTAGCATCAGCAGACGAAGAGCTTCAGTTGCCTAGTGAGATAGGCACGGATAGTAAAGTAGGTTAAACCTCTACCCATACAGAATCCATCTCTACATAGAAATAGAAATTTCAATAAGGCGAACCAAGAAGCAGTCAGAGACTGATAACTCTTAAAACACTCAGAGTAAAGAGCCCATGTTTCAAGTTCTGGAAAGTCAAAGGGTAGATAGTCAAGTAAGAAAAGGGAGAAGTAACAGAGAGAAAGAGATGAGATAGAGATAGAAATAGTTAGTTCTGTGTGAATTTTCCGGAGTCTTTGGCAAATCTGAAAATATCCTCCAGTTTGAGAAAACGAATTTTACTTATTCCCATGACATCGGGACCCGAAATTCGTAGTCCCGCTCTACCAAAAGCTGGACACTCACAGATAAATTGCTCAGTTTTATTTGGCTGCTCTAAGCAAGACAGGCAAACGAGTCCTCAAAGATTTCAATGGTGGTCATATGAACGTCTTTTCTTACAAGTTTTAGTAGAAAGTTCGACAGTTTCCTGTTCAGGCTTGCCACAAAACACTTTGCTGTTCTACAGCGTTCCGGTCTGGACCATTCCTCTTTATGTAAATTGGATACATAATCACTGATCTAATTCATGATGCCTGTAAACTGATTCCGATTATTGGATCTGGTCACTGTGGTTGATCGCTGATCCGTAGTTGGCCAATTCTTACATTCTTGAACAGTCTTTGAGGGTTGTTTGCGTTCTCAAGACTCTTCAGTGCAGCCTGACTGTCACTGAAGACTCCAATCTATTTCCCGCTCCATCTCCTTTCAGTTATCTATTTTACAGTACCATCCGACTAAGGACCCCATTTCATTCTTGGACCCATCGGTAAAGAAAATACAAGTCACATTTCTTTGAATGCATAGCACTTTAAAAATTTCTCTGTGTGCCGAAGTTCCGTCTTCATGCCAGAAACCATATGTATTTATTGCATCCTGCTGTATCTTAAGATCCAGGGGGAGCAAATCAAGCATAGCATTTAGGGCATCACCAGAGGTTGTACTCATTTCACCCGTAATGCATAAACATACACTTCTTTGCAGCCTGTATAGTTCCCTGATTGTGGACTTAGCCATAATCCGTCGCCACCAGACCACAGAGGTGTAAGTGATGGTTGGTCTGATAAGTCCTGTGTACATCCAAAGGACCACAGCAGGTTTCAGACCTCAGGTTTCACCAAAGTCTCTGCGGCATTGCTGAAAACTCCTTAATGCGCCATTCACCTTCAGCGAAATATATGTCTTCCAAATCAGTTTCTTATCCAAGATAAGTCCTAGATATTGAACTTCGTCAGCAAGCCTGAGTGCCACACCTTTCAGTGCTGGAATACTAAGTCCAGGCGATTTCCGTTTTCTCGTGAACAAGACTAAGGTAGTTTTGTTTGGATTGACGGAGAGTCCTTGTCTCGTGCACCAGTCTTCGATTTTATCCAGAATTACCTGCACTTTCATACTAAGGATCTCTACATACATACTCAACATATTCCATTCTCGTGTCGCGTCAAGCCCATTGACCTAATTTGGATTGTTGATCCTCCTGGACAGGCCTTCGGCTTTCCCACGGCTTCACAATAAGGATTTTTCGACAAATTTTGTTCATAACTCCTAGAGAAGACAATTATTGACCGTTTTTCTTAAAATGCTCGTAAATAATTTTGGAAGAGATTGTCTAGGCCCGAATTTCAAATTTTTTTATTATGTCAAAACACACCCTTGAATAGGGGTATCTTTGTGAAAAATTCGGAAAAACTTTAAAAATAAAAAAATGTATATATTCAAATTCGGTTTGGCATTTTTTATTGTACAATAGTTCAAATCAACGGTAACACATTCCGGCAAGTACGCAAATTTCCAGCCTCCCTTAAGAGGTGAAATCATCCCCCAACTACCTAAAAAATTAAAAACTATCCAGGACAAACCAAGAATATTCACCGGAAAAAATCTATATATTCATTTTTGGGGTTGGTGAGTCCGAATTCATTATCCATTTACGATCATTTTAAGATAGAAATTATTAAAATCGGTCAATAATTGGATCCTGTAACCATTTTTGAACAAAATTTGTCAAAAAATCCCAACTGTGCGCTGCATGCGCGCGTTAGTGGTGACGCGTTTTTTTCTAGAAGCCCACGCATATACTCGTTCTCGGGCCATGCGGTCGATAAGTATGTATCTCCCCGCTGATCACCAAAACTGCTGCGCCTGAGACAATACAGTAGGCTGATGCAACTCTGAATACCGCTGTTCGTTGTACACCCTCCAGTGCTTTGCGATTTCGATGGCCTATAAGAAAATATTCTTTGGTATAAATATAAAATATAACATAGGAAAAGCTTAAAGAGTAAAATTTTCAATTTCAGAGTAAAATTACAAAGTAAATTTTGCCTGTAAATTCTATTCTCACAATTAAGTACCATATCTCGCTATGGAGCTGTGTTAACTATGATTCTGTGTTAGTCTCTTTTAGCCTTTTATAATATTTGAAATTTTACCATCAGTTCTACTTGAAATAAATAAATAACAAATTTTATATCAGCGTGTGAATACCCCCATCATTGCATTTGTTAAATTCTCATGTGTAGCGTTTGTACACACACACTCACACCCACACTGCGCACTTATTTGAACTCCCCATTTACCGTTTCTACCTCTGTGATTTCTTTTAAACGCTCTCAGCATAATTATTATCTTATCAAAGCTTCTTATAAATATTGCTTCAATTATAAATCAAATTTAAAAATATTTTAATCTGTCGGTGTACAGTTTTCCAATTTATGCAATCGTTTCTTGTATATCAGCCAAACCTCAGCAGATAATATATCAAACGACAGATTTTGGGAGGTTGACGTGGGATTTTGTGCGCGAATGGCTTTTAAGGGGGAACCAATGTGATTTTTCAAAAAAAAAAAATCGATTTTGTTTTTTGCATTTTCTTAAACTAGATATATTGAAAATTATGTAAAAAAAATTTTAACGCAAAATCTTGAGAATTGACGAAGCTATACCCAATACAATAAGTGCAGGTAGTGAGCTACAACGGCCAATGTTAACTTTAAACGCCTTTTTCTCAAAACGATTTTTCTGAACACGGTGGCCTCGATTTCTCGAAGACTTATGAACCGATTTTAATTTTAACCCTCTAGTGCATACTTTTTTAATTTTTAATTTAAAAATTTTCTTCGCTTAATTCAGCGTCAGAGAATACGAATCCGACATCGCTTTTGATATTCTACCTACAGTTTTGCCGAAAATTAGGAAAAGAAATTTTTCCAAAAGGCACTGCCATGCAGTTAAGGGATCATTGTACCGTATCAAAATAAGTGCACATATTTTCGTTTTTGATCGATCAGTTATATTTTTTTTATTATTTTTTTTTAATAATTTTATTCGTTTGTATCTTTGCCTGCATTAAGATGTACATTAGAAATATAATTATATATGATTGGTTTGACTTACTTATGTATGTACTTGTATTTGAATTAGTTATTTCTTGGTATGAAATTCTTTGAAACAGTTCTTTGTGGATGAATTACATAATGGAATATCGCATTTTTCACAATAAGATTGCGTCTGCGAATTACAAGGTTTATTTTTACAATGCAATTTTGTAGACCGATCTCGAAATTGACACCAGTTACCAACGTTATCAAAACGTACATCTGATATTGGCATATAACCTTTTTTTTACCGACAACAAAACTTTCCACTTTGCTTGAGTTTGTTTATCTCATGATTATCTTTATGAATCTATTTATCTCCTCGAAACGCTTTACAGGCATTGTTGTACGAATAGCCTCAAAACCATATCGGCCCCAATATGACCGAACACTTGGATATTTATGAACTGACATACAAATAAGTATTCCAATATAGCGCCGAATATCATTAGCCGTACATACAAAAGATGTATCTATCTGTTTCTGCCTCGCTTATAAGTTCGTTTCATTTACAATAGTAGAAAAAAAATGTTCATCACAAAGTAGCAAAAACACTTATAAGGAGTAGTTAATTGTACGAAACCAGATATATCCGGGCATTGGAATTTGATTTGATCTTCATGAACTTTCATGCTTTTCTTTTTCCACTCTATTTTGCTTATTTTCTCATCCTTCTGTCGCATCTGGACAACATTTACTGACCCCTTCGCACGTCTTAGGCCTTTTTGGAGGAGCTGGTGGTGTACTGTCACCATGTAAATTTACACTTGATTCTTCCCTGGCTACGGAAGCTGTAGGCGTAACCAAAGTTAAATTTAGATCTGATGCACTTATGCCCAGTTCGCCACAGCCAAAACTGAATTTGTCAACCAAGTTGATACCGTCATCTATATCTTTATCATCCGTTGAGACCACGTCATCACTGCCTTCTTCATCTATAACATCAATAGTGTTCAGAAACTCCTCAATTTCAGTCAAACTTGAAACCTTGTTTTGAATTTTTTCTTTCCAACCGTTCATTTTAACTTTAAAATTTTCAAAAGAGAGAAGTTCGTTACAAAAGAGTATTCACATGGTAACTGCATGCTGGTGCCTTAAGGCATTGAAACTTTGAAAAGTCCCCCTATTGAAGTATACATAAGGGTAGATTCACACTATGGTGCCGATCACGGTTCGTTCTCGGTCTAGTCTCGGTTCGGTAAAATCTTTCGACATCTACATTTGTGTTCTTACATCGGTCCAGTCGCGATTCATCGTTCGTTGAAAATGAAAATGAAATTGAAAATTTTTTCAATTCTCCAATAGGTTGCTATTGTCGAAAGACTGAACCGAGAACGCAACGTTATTCACACTATCAGTACAAGTCGCGGCAAGTTCGATCACGCTCCAGCAAAATATTCTTCGAACTTGATCGATGCTGGAGTGTGACTGTACCGAAACTTGAACAGCACGGATAGTGTGAATACAGTCATTGTTTTTCGTTTGTGAATATTTTACCGGACCGAGACTGGACCGAGAGCGGACCGTGATCGGCATCATAGTGTGAATCCGGCCTAAAGCTAACACTTCTGACAACTGAATATCATTATATAATGGCAAGTGAAGTAAAAACTTTGCATATCAAAAAAGAGTCATAAAATTGTATAAAATATGCCCGTTTAACTTTTAAAATAAAAAAGTTACATAATAATTCAAAATTCTGTTGCAAAGCAAGCATTGCCTAAAGGCACTGTTATGCACTAGAGGATTAATTTTTGTACTTGTATTGGCTACAGTCGTACATAGCCATTTTTAAAAATTCCAAAAATTAATATTTTTTCAAGCCTTTCGAAAACAAAAAAAGGGTAAAAATACAAACTCATTTTTCAAACACGCACCATATTCCCAAAAAAAAATAAAATTAAAAAAAATAAAAAAAAACCGCCACGTACGACGATAGCCATTGATGTATAAATTAAGATTTTTTTCGGCTTTTTGCTTTCAGATGATTTTTCACCGCTGTATCGTGGCCACTAGGGTCCATCAGTTTTTTTATGACGTCATTGCATTAATATTAACAACAATTGTAATTTTTAATATTTATTTAATAGATATTTCTGGGAGTATAGTTGAATATATGTTAAATAAATTATAATTTGTCCGATCCTCAAATAATCATCCCTACTTATATAAAAAATTCATGAAAATCACTTAATTTTCACGCGTTCTCAGTGGTGTTCCCCCTTAACGATACTCCCGATCTGTGGTCTACTCACTCGTACATTTGTTATATAGTACGATTAGTGTTTACCACAGATACGGGCAACAGTAGCTTATTTACCGTTATTAGCTTGTAATGATTTTTCCAAAACGGAAAGTAACTCAATTTTACCAACGCCTCAAAGCACAATGAAATCGTAATCTACAGCGTTACATCGGATTCAAATGTCAAATGTGGAGTTACTCCCTCTTACTCCCTCATTTTCTTTAATCGAAGTAATAGCCAACTTTACAATAGCAGATATGACCTGCTGCTTATACGAAATACACTTCCATCAACATATCCTAAAAAATCCTCATACGAATACTCAGTTCTATAAGCTTAAGCAGAAATGAGCTCAGAGAGATGAGGCGGCAAAATTTGCTTCAAGTGCATCAGTAGTTTTAGGATAAAATCTGAACTATAATTACACAAAGTTTTCCCGGAAAAATCACTACTTCCAGAAACAAGCAAACCAATGGCAACTAACTTCTTCTTGCTATTGAAATACAACGCACGAAAAAATTATAAGACCAACTAAATACCTCATATTTCTATTATAAGTTTGGGGCCAACACTTTATGTTTTTAATATTTAAACTTTGAATGATAAATGTTTTAAAAATATCCAGAAATAAGCGCACATTTCACGAAATTTAAATTAATTATTGTACTAAGAAAAGTAAAATCTACAGCACGAAAAAGGTATAAGACAATGTAATTATATTTAGAATAAACAAATAGAATACTTGGGGTTACTTTGTAATTTGGTGCTTAGTAATTTGTGTTGGATCTTCCTTTGATTATAACTTTTTGAAGTCATCGAGGCTTCGATTTGATTGAGTTTTTCATAATATTTGCTTAATTTTTACCCTCGGCATTAATCGCTCTTCTAAGAATTTTGCGTTATCAAACTTTCTGCTATTTTTGAACACCGATTGCGAAATTATTGTCCATACATTTCCGATTGGGTTGTAGGTTTTAGCGTTAAAGGTTGTTGATCCCTAAAGTGTATAGATTATCTAAATTCATTAAGAAGTAGGATCTTAAATATCGGTTCCTGCTTCTGGCTGGAGCCGGGCATGTGCACAAAAGGTGTTGAATTGTTTCCAAATCCTGATTTCCTATGGGGCAATGCCTTGTGAGCGCCCCTACTTTCATGCTGGAAAATTCACTCTTCATCGAAATTATGAGCAAAATAAGTTTTGAGTACTTCGTCTAGAAGTTCTATACAGTTTCACTTTTCATTTTTGTGCATACGAAACATACTCGCATAAGCGTTTTGCTTTTGACACTAATGGCTGTCCAAAACACGACAGTATCTCCTCCAAAAATAGGAGTCATTCTCTCCTCGTTCTTATTTAGTTTATCTTGCCAATAAATTTGGGAGCCTTCTGGTCCAACCAGATTGAACTTTTTTCTTCGCAAAACATTACGCTTTTCCCAAAAATGGTACTTTATTTGCAAATGTTAATTTGGTCTGTGTGTCTCGTGTGGTTAACTTAGGTTTAGGTACTTTTCTACATTATTCTAGAGACTAGAATCCGCTTACAAAATTTCTTGTACACGACGGGTAATAACTTCCAAATAAAGGGTATGCTTAATTTCAGCAGGGACGTTTGATTTATTTGTAGCTCAACGTTTGATTTCTGGAACATCTCCAGCGCTAAGTTTTGGTTTTCTGCCACTCTCGCACTTTTCTTCCAAATGAAAGTAATGCGAAACCCCAGTTTTCTTCTCTCGTATTGTAAGGCGTCTCTCTCTCTCTCTCCATAGTAAAATTTGACCCTGCTGAATTCTGTGAATTGAGAAATAACGGCTGGATTATTCATACGATTTTCGTTGGTTGCAAGGACCAATGTGCTCGATAAAGTCGTCAAAAAATTTCGTCGCGCATCACTTTTCTGAGCCCATCAACTTCCTTGCAAATACAACACGTTGCCAATGCCATGACACACAAACTGTTGCAAAAAGCAGAGTTCCATCGACTTGTTGGCGGTTTTGATGTGGAATGTGTGACCATTTGATCCATGCAATCATCACAGCTTTGGAAAGGAAATTAAACAACTGATTGTAAAAGGCTTTCATGAAAACCAATCAATGACAAAAGCACTGGGCGAGAATGGTTCTCTTAAATTTCTGGAGGAATGCAGCGTTTGTTGGATCGTACGGTGCCAACTAATGCAACTCGTTTGGCTATGGAATCAGTTTTCAAAATATAGAAACGCTACGAACTTATTCCCCAACCCAATATTAATAAAGTGTAAATTTCAAGTGTCTCAAAAATTACGTGGATCTTTAAGAATTTTTTTTTTGCTAACGTTGTTGGGTGTTTATTTCAATATAAAGGAAATATCGCGGCATCGTTATATGGGGAAAATGCACGAGACCACCAGGAAAAAAAAATTCAAAAATAAACGCGTATCTGGATGTACGTGAAACTTGCATTTTGTTGCACCAAAATATTTCTAGAAATTATGAAGAGATTAAAATTAATTTTCATTTTGTAGCACTGTGTAATACTATCAGGCGGAAGCTATATACCACTTACGTGTTCTAATAGCAAAAAATATTGATAAAATAAAAAGTTCTGCAGAAGTTAATATTTTTGTTGTTTTTTTTTAATTTTTGTTGTTGTTGTTTTTCGGATTTTTTGTAGAAAAGCAAAATCGCACAACGCAACATATCAACAACTAACTGTAACTGTTTAAATTAACGGACTGCATCAGTACGACACCAATTAATGAACTAAAGGGTCTTTCAAAAGACGCTCTTAGATGTTGTTTTAAAATAAAATATGTAAAAATTTAGATTCTTTCAGGTGTCACTATTCTTATTCCAAATGCGGCTCTTAACAATTATATGTGAAAAATGACTTCGTTCAAATGTCTACCATGCGGATGTTTACTGATAAATTCCGACAAACATAGATTCAGGAATATTCAGGAAATTGTTGGGAACGGCGAGATATCGATGTGGAAGATTGTTCAGCAGCACTTGGCACTACAGTAGCACAATTCTCAATAAAACGTCCCCAGTCCTTTTTTTACCCTCCACAGTGCCAGTTTGTTGAAATTTTTTCAAAAATCGACTATTTTCATAATAAATTTCAATATTTTTAACGTCTTGTGCTTCATGTAAAATTGTACATTTGTCTACTTTATAAATGTCAAAAATGGCAAACAAAATTTTACCGTCTACTGACAGCTAAATGAGATTTTAGGTTTATTAGGTCATAATAATACATATACCCAAAAATTTTAGTCTAATTTGTGACGAAAATCTGAACGAGTTGACACAAAAAAGTGAATAAAAATTGCTAAGTGAACGCTTAGAAAATATTTTAATTATTTATTTATTTTAATAATTTATAATACAAATTACCTTACAGACTAGACAAAAATGTAAAGAAAAATAGCCAAATTTGGCAACTGAAACATTAGTAATCAATACAAATACAATATTAAACAATTAACTTAAAATTTTTACAAAATTAGATTTAGATAAAGTGAAATCAAGCCGGCTGAGATTGAATCATGAATTATGATCTCGAAGTACATTACTCGCAAATTTAGTCTCAAAGTTTTTCCCCTAAAAAGGGAACAAATTGGAAGGACAAAATTGTTTTTTATCTTTAAATTTGTTTGTCGCTTTTTCTTTAATTTTTTTTATTTCTTTGACAATAAGTTGAATGCAAAAAAATATTGGGTATGGGAGTAAGTTTCCGTCCTCGTAAAAGAGGTGTCGCTGCTGATAGTATTCTTGTGTTCTCTTTAATAATATACTGCTGATTTGAAGGTGTATCGTGAGGTCTCGAACGCAGTAGTTGACATTCGTTCGAAGAGCGAAGATCCTTTTTTATCTCACAACAAAATGTCTACGTTCGTCCGGAAAAAACAGCATTTGCGGGAAGTCATGTTTCATGATTACCTTTTAAAGAAAAGTGCAGCTAAAACGTGTCGTGTTTTGATCAGTATTTGAGGTAATCACGCCTCATCAAACACAACTATTGTAGTAAAGAGTGGTTTGGACGCTTCCAAAGTGTAAATTTCGACGTGAGTAATAAAGATCACGAAGCGGCACCGAAAAAATTCGAAGATACTCAACTAAAACAATTATTGGATGCAGACGCATGTCGAACCCTTGGTGATATGTCTAAAGAGTTAAAACGCCGGCAAAGGTCCAGAAAGCAGGTAACTGAGTGCCACATCAATTGAAGGAGAGGCATATCGAGAGACGTTTGGTGACATGTGAGATGCTTCTTGAACGGCAGAAAAGAAAAGGCTCTCTGCATTTCATCGTCACTGGCGATGAAAAATGGATCTATTATGATAACTCTAAGCGTTAAACAAGTTGGAGCCTGCCAGGTGAACTAAGTACAACGACAGCGAAAAAAAATATTCATCTTTCAACGGTCATGTTGTGCATCAGGTGAGATCAGAAGGGTGTCATCTATTATGAACTCCTTAAACCATCTGAAACCATCACTGGCGATCGTTACCGACTGCAGCTAATGCGTTTGAATCGAGTTCGCAAAGAAAAGTGGAAAAGGCCGGACGGTAGACAAGACAAACCGGTTTTTCTGCATGACACTGCCAGGCCACACATTGCTAAATCGGTCCAGAAATATTTAGAGGGACTGAATTCGGAAATCTTGCCCCACCCACATTGCACCTTCGGATTACCATCTGTTCCGATCAATGCAGTCAGCCCTTATTGGAGAGCGGTTCACTTCTTACGAGATCATCGCAAACTGGCTCAATGAATGGATCAAGTCAAAAGAACTCGAACTTTTCCTAATCGGAATATACATAGTGCAGAATCGAATTAATGTGATTCTATTTTAAAAAAATTTTCTATTTCATTAAAATTAAATCTAAAATTTGTTTTCTTCACTTACATTTTGCCTTTTGTCACTGTTTTCTTATGTTTTGTCTTTCGATTAATTGTTCCTAGATTCTTTGAAGTGTTGATAGATGAGACTTTTCGGATTCATTACGCACACGGTTGACTGTTATATTGAAATGCCTACAGCGAGCCAGTGAGCCTATACCTCCTTACTATTATTATTATTATAAAATGGCTATTTGTTCACTGCGACCTAAAAATATATTCATATTGTGCAGCCATGTGGCCTACTCAAGCAGTTTTAGACTATTATTACAAGGTGAAGTCCAAAATAAACAAGACTGAGCTAAAATAGAAACGACAGGAGCTTTGTTCTAACTACTTCAAGTTTATTTATTCAAAATAGTCCCATCTTGAGGCCAGATCACTATTTTGAGTGATCTTAAAGCTTTTCGAAAGAGTGTTTCAGGTCATTGACTGGAATGTCCTTCAGAATGTCGGCACAAGCCTTTTGGATGGTCTTTACGGACGCTAAATGTTTTCCTTTCATGGCCAAATGCAATTTTCCGAATAGGTAGAGGTCACAGGAAGCCATATGAGGTGAATACGGTGAGTAATTGTTGGTTGAAATGCGATTTCTAGCCAAAAACTCAGTCACAAGAGTGGATCGCTGAGATGGTGCATTATCATGCAATTAACGCCAGCTTCCTTCTTCGCGGTATTCAGGGCGAATTCGACGAATGCGTAGCAACAAACGCTTCAAAAAGTCAATACAGAAAATTGGTGGTTTTGTCCGTTGGCACGAATTTCTTGTGCACAATTCGCTTGGAATCGTAAAAACAAATGAGCATCAACTTGATTTTTGACTTATCCCAATACGATGTTTTGAGTGGTGGCTCATCTGGGGCTTTCCATTGGACACATTGACGCTTAGTTTCAGGTTCATATTGGAAACACCACCTTGAATTTCAATGATGATTTCGGGTCATTTTTAATAAATTTACGAACAATTTCGATGGAGTTTTCGGTGATTACTGATTTTGGGCGACCCATTTGTTCATTGCCATTTATGTCCTCACAACCATCTATGAAACGTATAAGCCACTCATGAACTCTGGCATGAGATAGACAATCATCGTCATAAACTTTTTTCATCAATTCAATGCTTGGGTAAATGTTTTACCGGTTTTAAAACAAAATTTGACATTAACTCTTTGCTGGAAACTCATTTTTGTACCGATTACACAAACATACTGACACTTTAGACGCCATAACTTCGCTTCCATTGAACGGAATGTCCCTAAGTTTTCACTGGAAGTCAGATAGGGATGTAACTTCCAACGCACTAACTCATTAAAAAGATGGCGCCATCAAAAGCCTTTTTGTGGTGCCAGTCTGGTTTATTTTCGGCTTCTCCTTGTATATCCTAAAACTGCAGTGGGCTTAATTTCTACCAAAATGTTTGGATCTATCCCGCTTCCCAGCTTCTGTTTACCGAAGTAAATTTGATTTTGATTTTTTACTGGTTCGCTACGCGTAGTTGAATATAACTCAAAAAGTTATGGGAATCTGATTGTGAAACATTTAGCGATTACTGGACATGAGTCTCGCACAGTGCCTTTGAACAAAGTGAAATGAAAAGTTCTTACAGCTGGAGTCTTATTCTTGAATAGTTAAATATATTGCATATGGATTATATAAAGCTTAAACTGAAATTCCGCGATCCAGTGCTTTTTCAGAGAAGAATATATTTTTAGTTCCCAGTGCTGCAATTCCACATTTTTTTTAAGTTCATAAGTCAAAAAAATTCAAGCATTTCATAGTTTGCAGTTATCGGTGAGATGGCTTTGGTGAGCCACAACGTTGCTTGTGATTCCTTTGCTTTTAAGTGACCTGTAACGTAGAACTGATAGTTGTCAGCCACTGTCAAAATTGGTGCAAAGTATTGTTTTTTCGTATTTTCAAAAGCAAAAGGTAATGGGGGTTAAGGTCAATTGTTACTTACTAAGGGCAAGTTTTATTACTAATTAGTCGACGGCGATAATTTGGCTGTGGCACTGACTGCTAACTGTAAGAGACGAGTTTAAAGTTAATTCAAAAGTCAGCAAAAGTCAAATTGAATCACCAGATTTTTCAATGATTTTTCAGAGCAGATGCGAATGTAAAGTTTGTTGAATATCACCCAGTAATATTGATTCTCCGGCTGCATAGTGGAAAAATGAACACCCTATTAAATATAAGAAATATAAATGTTTGCAATCTATTTTATAAGTTTTTTTTTGTTTGGATTTTTTTTTTTAATTGTTTTAATTAAAGTTCATTGTAGTTCAATTAAAGCAAAGGAAAAGTGGCAGAAGATGCAGGTTTTTACTTCAGTTACTTTGCAAAATAAATACGCACTGCTTCAATCTATGGCGCAAGTCAACATCTCGTGTCGAAAATATAACCGATATAACAGCAGATAGTAAACTTTTAAAAGCACCGGGTCGAGTTATTTCATCACTGCTAAAACGTAAACTTGTAGCGGCAGGTTAATCACCTACCCTGTCAGAAATCAAGAAACCAATGCAAGACTGAAACGTAAACTAGATGAGAACTCGGGGAAAGTAATGGGAATGAAACCGTCAACACTTCGTAGGCAACCTATTCCACTTGCAGTAGGTCACAATAATAATCTGTATACTGTGAAAATTCTAAAATTGTTGTGAAAATGTAGCTATCAGCGCAATGATTGTCATCGAAAGTTATTTTAAGAAAACGTGTGAAGCCTGAAGATGAAATTGCGAGTGTCAAAAAATTATTTATTTCAGGAATCGATGGTATAGGCACATAATACAACAACACCAACAACCAACAACAGTCACCAATTCAAGGGTCGGTGAACAAATTTCAAGAAACTGGTTCTGGTGAGAATAGAAAACGGACTGGCAGCCCAAAAACTGGACGATCTGTTACGAGTTGTGTTGCTGTGGCGCTGAACAACCCTCAACATCGATAACATCCCAACACTTAGGCGTTCATGAAACGACTGTTTGGCGGATTTTACTTGTAGACGTGCAAATGGTGGATATTTAAATGATGTCAATTTCCACATATAATTGTTAAGAGCCGTATTTAGAATAAAAAATAGAGGAACCTGAAAAAATTTAAGATAATTTTTCTTTTTAATTTTCAAACAACATCTAGGCGCGACTTTGTAAGCATTTGAAACCTTTGCAAATATAATGCGGGTTTTACGAAGAAAATGTTTTTCCCAAAAATTAGAAAAATAATTAGTATATAATAAAAAATTAGGATATATGTAAAAAAACATAAATTTTTTTCTAGTTTTTGGGAAAAAAATACTAATTCTTTTTTGAAAAACATTAATTTTTTTCTAATTTTTGGGAAGAACTCTATTAAATTTTTTTTTCGAAAAACATTTATTTTTTTCTAATTTTTGGGAAAAATAAATATTTTAATTTGGGAAAAATTATAATATATTTTTTAATTTTTGGGAAAAAAATACTTATTTTTTGTCAAAAAACATTAATTTTCTTCTAATTTTTGGGAAAAATACAAAATATTAATTTTTTTTTGAAAAACAGATTTATTTTGGGAAAAATTAATATTAAAAATTTGGGAAAAACGTTTTCTCCGTTATTTTTGAAAAACTCGCCTAATATTAATTAAAATTAAATTAATATTTTTCGAAAAAAAATTTTTTTTTAAGTATAACCGGAAAAGTTTTGGGAATTGCACTATGAAATTTTAAGCGATTAATGAGTATAATAGTAGCTATTTTTGAAAAAAGGAACTATCAACAAAAAAATTTTGTCTCCTGTAACTTTGAACAAAAAAAAAGGAAGAAAAAGGGAATTTGTTAAAAAAAAAATTATTAAAAACATATATTATATCTTAGAAACCTAAAAACCAAAAATTTCAAAAATGTTAAAAAGAACAAAAGATATTTAATTTTAAAAACTTCATACCAAAATTTTCAGCAATGTATAAATCGAAAATATATAAATTTTTTTCAGTTTTCTTCTGATTAAAATCGATGAAGTAAGTGACGAAAAAAGGACCGAACATATGTATATTAACAGAATTATACGCATATCCGGATGACATGGCAGTTGAAGGCAAAACATCCACGCCTTATCCAAAACCTTAGGCTCAATCAACGAAAATAAGACGAAATATATATAAGAAGATGTCCAGACAAAATTAGCCAACGTCAGACAAACCGAAAATTTTCGATTTTTCTTTTCAAACTGAGTAGAGACAATCCAATAAGCTTCAACATCGATGAGAGACTCAAGGGCTAACAGATCGTACGCGTCACTACCGAAACTCTTCAAAGCGAAACGACTAAACCGACCATGCAAATTGATTCTGGGCAAAACCATCATTAGCCGCATGCTATGGAGCTGAATTTGGACGCCAATTGAAGCAGATAAAGCAAAACTGCAAACCTTCGAAAAAAAAAAAATATTCAGAAAAATTTTTAGAGCACTCAAAGATCACTAGACCAGCTTATAAATGGCGAAAATGTAATACGTTTCACCAAAGCGCACCGGTTGAGATGGCCGGAATGGGCGGCACCAAAGCGCACCGGTTGAGATGGCTGGAATGGGCGGCACGAGGGCGCAGAAGAAAATTGTAGAAGCCAGAACGCTCAACACTAGAGGAACTAGGGAAAAATCGAGAACAAGTTGGGCCGACGAAGTAGAGGAGCACATCAATAAAGTTGGGAAAAGGAATCGGAGCAAAGTCGCAAGCGATAGAAAAGTATGGGGGTCCCACGTGCAGTAGGCCAAATCTCAAAAAGAGCTGTAGTGCCAAGAGATGATGATGATACTGAAACCTAAACGTTAAATAAATCAACTTTCACAAAAATTGAAAAAAATCATGAAAACTGGGATCAGCTTGGATCACTTGACGTGAAATCGCTCCATTACTTCAACCAGAAAATAAGACGAAATATAATGAACACTCATTCATTCATTCAACGATTTGATTACTTTGAAAAGTATAGCGCACTGCGCCTGATAAAAATCTCCACTACTTTTATTAATTTGTTGAGCGTCCAAAAAATTGAGGCGAACCATAGATAATTAAATAATCGTATAATTTGTTCTCCCAACTCTCTTAGCGGTCGCTTATCAGTGGGCAAATATGTATGTCAAGAATTAGAATTCAGCTTTCGATAAGATGGCAATGCATTTGTCAAAATAAATCAACTAACATTAGAGTTCTTTGAAGTTCAATAATTTGCCTAGACTTTTTTTCTTTTGCTTTTTAGCTCAAATCAAACATAAATGGTTGCTACTCAACAACAGATGGCGCCACATGACATGACAACCATCCCTGCGAGGCACTGAGCACTGAGCGAGAAATGTGACCAATCAAATGCACGACAGCGCTAATGCAAGTCAGTGATAGGATTTGCCATCGGTTTCTTAACGCTTTGCTGGATATGAGCCCGTATATGGTAATGCAGTTTTGATTAGATTTTATTTTCAAATTAACTATTGTAAAATAATTCAAATTACATTTGAAATTACATTTCAAAATAATCTCGCTTTTGCGCAAGTGGGCGAAAGAATAAAATTGAAGTGCGAGTGATTCATTTTCAGAAAACAAGTACAACAGAGTAAAACGCAAGTACTTTTTGAGAAAAACAAAAATATTTTCATGGAATCGGTATATTCATATTTCTCGACCGATTTTTCCACTTTTAAACCTTTTTCTATACTTAAGAAGTAGTTGTTATATGTATATGGTGCCGTAAAATAAAAAAAAAAATATTAAAAAAATTAAATTAAATTATATTAAAAAAAAAAAATTTTAACATTTCTTATTTAATTTTTGTAATTTTTCATTTTCGTTGATCAATTTTTCTAAGAAAAGTATAAATTTGAGTTTCAGACGTTATGCAAATTAAAAAAAATACAAAATTCAAAAAAAAAATATCAAAATTTCGCACTTTCTTCACAGAACCCTTAGTCTCACCGCGCTGCAAGTAGCTGTTGTTTTAATGTGTATATCTAATGGTAGCAGATGAGTTAGTACATTGAGCGCTTTAGTAGGACTGGTGCTAAGAGCTCCTGTAGTTAAGATACACGCTGTTCTTTGTATCTTGTTCAGCTTAGTTTTGTTGTATATCTTTTCTGTTGCAGGCCACCAAACTAGTGCCGCATATGTTAGTATTGGCCTTACAATGGCTGTGTAGGACCAATTCGATAGTTTTGGTTGGATACCCCATTTTTTACCTAACATTCTCTTACACGTGTAAAGAGCTATATTCGCTTTCTTTACCCTGTACTCTACTTTGGACTTTCAGCTGAGTTTGGGGTCTAGGATAACACCTAGGTATTTTGCCTGTTGGGTTAGCGTGAGTCTGATGCCGTTTAGTTTTGGATGATGAAAGTTTGGTACCTTGGTTTTCTTGGTGCATAGCATCAGTTCAGTTTTTCCTTGGTTTACACTTAAACCACAGTCCGTGGCCCAATCGCTGAGTAACACCAGAGCTCTTTCCATAATCTCACTGATTGTGGTTGGAAACATTCCTGAGACCATAAGCACTATGTCGTCCGCGTACGCCACTACTTTAATTCCCCTTTGGTTTAAATTGGTAAGGATGTTGTTAGCGACTAGTAACCACAGCAGAGAGGATATGACTCCTCCCTGAGGGGTTCCCCTGTTGACAGAGCGTTTTACCGTGCTGCTGCCTGCCGCACCGATGATTATTCTAGTTTTAAGCATGTTCTCTATCCATTCGTCGAGACCTATGTCCATGCCTAACATATTAAGAGCCTCGATTATGGATCTTGTGCTAATATTGTTGAACGCCCCTTCTATGTCGAGAAAAGCGACTAGTGAGTATTGTTTGCATTCTATGCTCCTCTTAATCGCACTTGCAACCTCATAAAGAGCTGTCTCTGTAGATTTTCCTTTGAGGTATGCATCTTGAGATGGTGAAATCATTGTGTCTGTAATCTTCTCCCTGAGGTAATCAAGAGGTGTATTCATGGTAAAAATAAGCAACAAAATACCAAAAAATACTGAAGAAACCATAACGACAATTTTACAAAAAGAGTACCTTATTTTGTTACATAACCTCAAATATAGCAAAAAAAATCGTTTTCTTAACAAAAGAGTTTCTCTTAACAAAAAACGCTTAAATTATATTGTGCAATACATAACCATAAAAATTTTTTTAAACGCATATTTTAAAGACAATTTGTCAGGCATACAAAGTTCTCTAAGAAATTCAATAAAAATTTGGTATTTTATTTTCTTTAAATGGGCATTTTTTTTTTATTTTTAAAACATCGTCGAACAGTAGGAAAAAAGGTCAGTCCCGGGTGCCAACCGAAGGTTTCAAAACAAGGTGTCCAACGGAGGGCTAATGGTGCACCTAATACTTTCGGCCAAGCGCTCTTCTTTGAGTGTAATTTTCTCACTAACCGTAAATGTCTATGAAAAGTTACTTTGAAACAAAAGCCGGTTGATGGCCATGACTTCAAAATAATATTAATTCGTATCCTGCATTTAAATTTATACCTTGGCAGCTAATGTCACCTGAGCAACAGCAACAACAAAAATAGTAATTTTTCAATCAATGGAAAATGTCTACCACTCAAATGTCAATGAACTCTTACATACTCGCTTATTAGCTGAATGGGGGGTGATAGAGCGCCACTGGGGTTCGTTGAGGAGCAGTGAATCACCACCAAGCGTTTAGCTGCACGCAGGATTGATTGCATGTTGCGAGTGGTGGCTTTCGTTGTTTGTTGCTGAATAATTGAAATAGCCGCAATAATAACCACACAAAGGAAAAAAATAAATAAAAATAAAACAAAAAAAATTACTCAGCTAGAAATATCTGAACTAATAATAGAGCCTTTTGAATTTGAAATAAGCAGAGTACAAAGTATATTCCTGTAGAAAATAATTGTGGTACCCCGGCATTTAGCGGACCAATAAGACTATAAAAATAACAAAAAACTGATAGTTGCGCTGACAGCAGGACAGTTCGGAGCTCAGTACACAAACTTCTTATAGGGCAACATTCGTAAAGCTATTTCCACTGCACTCAAAAGGAGTAGATACAGAAAATAAAAATAGTTTGAAAATTAACTCAATTATGCGCCACACGAAAGTGTTGCACGCACACTGACAACAAGTTTCCGTATTTTCCCGGAAAAAATCAAATCATGCAGGCTCCGTTTCTTTACGTCATCGCCTCGAGTTGCCTGCTTACAACGCGCCCCCAAATTTCCATCATCCGCTAGCTAAACAAAACGTCAATGTGGGCCATTTGTGCAACGGTGTTCATGTTGCAAGTTGCAGCTCGCTGAAATTGGCACTTGGAAATCATTGGCGCTGGATGGGCGGCTTGCGTGCAAATCACCTGCGAGGGAAGTGAATGGCGAAAGGAAAAAGTTTCGGAAAAACAAGAAAAGTGTAGTGGTAATTGAGCTTCGAGTGCTTGAGTGCGCTCGCATGGCACGGAGTTGGCCATCGCGTTGCTCTACTCAAAGTGTGCAAAGAAAGGACGCGAGTGACACCGTCACGGAAACGGAAGTGGTTCGGTGCCACAACATAAAAAGGAAAGCAACTACGGTTTCGATACATACATACATGAATACATGCATACATCCGTGTTTAAAGTCGCATGGCACTTGCTGATGGGGTTTTTAACGACTTTCCGGTAGGTATGTATGTATGTGCGTAAGCTCATAGCAGCCATATTGTTTATGCGCACGCGGTCACGGGAACGTGCGCCTTATCAGGTGCATGCAGGTACATACATATGTATGTACGTAGCGGCATGGGCGTGACAGGGAAATTGTTTGTTCGATTGTGGCCAGAAAATACCCAAAGTTCTAATTACACTAATGATTAAAGTGAGCCACTGTGGATAGAAGTTCAAAAATTCATAGTCAAAATTTCAAAAGCTAAATAAAAGTCAAGCAGAGTGCAAGAAATTTATAAACAATTATTTTTTTGCTTTATGTTGACAACTTTGTTACTTTTTAGGCTTTAATTTAATTTTAACAAATTTTTTTAATGAAAATATGATTCATTCCACAGCTAAAATTAAATACTCAGGATTAATTGTGGGCAATAAATTGACGTGGAAAGCCAATGTTGAGAGGGTGAAGAAGGCAGCGAATGCTTTGTATGCATGAAAAAGGATGGTGAGAAGCACATGGGGTATCTCACCCGCTCTTATGCACTGGTGCTACACTGCAATTGGTAGACTTATATTACTGTATGGCATGGTGTGCTGGAAGGCGGTTAGCAAGAAAATATATCTCAAGTCATTAGTAAAAGTTCAACGACTCTCCGCGCTATGCATTACGACAGCTATGAAATCAACTCAAACGGCAGCTCCAACATTTCCAACATTGATCTCTTTGCGGAAAATCGGACTGAGAACGTAGCTGTGAGGTCACAAACAACCGATCAGCTTGCCTCTGGAACCTTCACGCACAAACTATATGGTTCCAGTTACGAGTTTTGGAAAACCGTTAACCACCATTACCGAAGACAGTGAATGGCGCAAAGGTTTAGTTCTGAGAGGTAGCACCATCAATGTAACGGGTGATTTTTTAGCTATTATTTTTTTAAACAGTTGGTTTAAATTGCTGACGCACGTTTCGTGTTTTGTTTCACTGTGAAACATCTTCAGTTTGGTCTATAATTTAACCATGAATCGTCTTACAAACGAACAAGGCTTGCAAATCATTGAATTTTATTATAAAAATGCGTGTTCTGTTAAGAAAGTTTAAGATCCACTTTTTTATCGAAAAATTGTGTTCAGCGACGAAGCTCATTTTTGGATCAATGGGTACGTAAATAAGTAGAATTGTCGATTTTGGAGTGAAGATCAGCCAGAAGAATTGCAAGAGCTACCAATGTATCCAGAAAAGGTCACAGTTTGGTGCGGTTTATGGGATGGAGGTATCATTGGACCGTACTTCTTCAAAGATGCTGCGAATCGTAACGTAACTGTGAATGGTGAGCGCTACCGTGAAATGATGTCCAACTTTTTTTTGCCCAAAATGCAAGAGCTTGACGTGTATGCCATGTGGTTTCAGCAAGACGGTCCCACATGCCACACAGCGCGCGTAACAATGGACTTGTTGAGAGGGGAGTTTGGTGAACATTTTGTGTTAAAAAATCCTTTAAACCCTTTATTTACCGATGAATCAAAAATGGAAGGTGGGGTTGGCGCTGGCATTTATTGTGCGGAGCTAAGCATCAAAAAGTCATTCAAGTTCCCTAACTTTTGCTCTGTGATTCAAGCTGAGGTCTTTGCTGTAGAGAAAGCAGCAGAGCTTGTAAAGGGTTTTCCAAACAGAGAAGTTATTTTGATATTCAAAGAAAAATGTTATTTTTTAATATAAGTGATCGGATGTTTATTTCATTATAAAGAGGAAGGTATGCAGTTAATAGTGGAAAATAACATCAGACAAATGACCACCACGACCACGCTTACAGGACAATATCCTTTTAATGAAATTTTCCATAACCGAATTGCAAAGTGGCTGCCCTATGTCCTCGATAGCCTCACGAATTCCATCTTTGAGGTCTTGAATCGGCCCTGGGCTGTTAACGTTGACCTTCTCTTTCACGCGGCCCCAAAGAAAAAAGTCACCAGGTGTTATATCGCAAGATCTCCGTGGTCAATTGTGATCACCTCTTCGAGAGCTAACACGGCCCGGAAACTTTTCTCGTAAAAGATCATTGGTTTCGTTGCTTGTGTGGCACGTAGCGCCGTCTTGTTAAAAATAAACGTTGTCCAGATCAATACCGGAATTGGAGGCAATTAAAAGTCGTTAATCCTCTCTCTCGATAGCGATAGATAACACCTGTTATTGGAAAACCCTTTATGTACAGAAGCAAAAACTAACTCCGGAATAAACTTCTACGTGGATAGATAAGCGGCTGTAAATGCATCAAATCATACTCTCTGTCATGAAAAGTGTCCATGAATGCAAGGAAGTAATTAACAAGTTCGCACGTAATCGCAGGCTTTGGTCTATTGGGATTCGGGGCATAAAAGCATAGAGGTATCCAGGGAAATGAGATAGTGGAAGAAATAGCAAAAGAGGGCGCGAGACTTGCAGGTAATCAAATATATCAGGTACTTAAACCCCTCGCACAATTCAAAAAGCACTAGGCGAGCACATCATGAGGAAGGCGAAAGGCAGATAACCAATGTAAATGCGTGTACGTTGATGGGTATACTGAACCGGTTATATCGTTCGATAGAAGGAACTATAGAGCTCGTGTTGGGATACTAACTGGGCACTGCCTAGTTGCAGAGCACGTCTAAAAGCTAAGTCTAACTCTTAACGATGCTTGCAGGAAATGTAATGAGAAACCCTTGGGCATTGTTGTTGTTTTAACAGTAATAGAAGCCCCGTCAGTGTAGCCGGTTCCCATGGAAGCCGGTTCTACGTTACCGGAATGACTCGGGTTTTTCCCGACCAAGGACTGCCGCCCCAGTAAACTAACCCTGTCTAGTAAACAGTGTATCAACCCTTGAGCATTTCCTTTGCTGCTGTTCGGCTCTCTCGAAAACTAAATTATGTTACCTGAGTGTTCCCAGGTATTCCTGAACTGAAGCTTGAGCGACTCCTAAAATACGCGCATCGGATCTGGTATTGCTATGGAACGAAATGGTAGCTGCGTGGCTTCAGCCAGCCAGTAAAACCTAAACTAACATAACCTAAAACCATTATATCCAAGTTTCAAACTTTGTGCAAAAAAATTCAACTACATATATTCCATTTTTTTGGAGTTTTATGGTGTTTGTAACAGGTGGCGCTAAAGTAATCCTCCTATCAGAAAATGCTATAGATTTTGCGATTGGCCCCTAATGTCAGTTCTGTTTTGACATTTGTGTAGTAAACACATGCGAAATACACGTTAATAAACAATGTTACGCTACACGGCTCCAGAACGCGGAATATTGCTGGCTATTTATTTGACCAATAATCGGTCGATGACTTTGGCACAACGTGAATTTCGTCGCAGATTTCCTCGCCGTCCAACGCCTACTGGTGAAACACTGCGATGTTTAGCCACTCGCCTCGAAGAGACTGGCACGAGATGCTGCCAGGCGTGGCAGACCCCGGAGTAGCTGTTCTGCAGAGAATATTGCTGCTGTAGCCGAGGATGTCATGGAAACGCCGTCGACATCGACCAAACGACGTGCCACGCAAATGGGTATCAGTCGACAGTCTTTACAGCGAATTTTGTTACAAGATTTGAAGATGTTTCCGTACAAAGTCCAGACGGTGCGTCAGCTGTTAGCTGCTGACCGCCAATCGCGTCTAACATACGCTCAAGCCATCCTTAATCACCACCAAGAGGAAGATGATTTTTCATCAAAAATAATCATGAGTGATGAGGCCCATTTCCATCTTAGCGGGTACGTAAATAAGCAAAATTTACGCTTTTGGGGCACTGAAAATCCGCGTATAACCCACGAAGAGCCATTACACCCGCTCAAATTCACTGTATGGTGTGCTGTTTTCGCTGGAGGAGTCATCGGACCTTTTTCCTTCGAAGACGTCGCGGGCCAAACGGTTACTGTGAATGGTGAGCGCTACAGAGCAATGATCAACGAGTTCTTTTTCCCACAACTTGATGAATTGGGATTGGAAAACATGTGGTTCCAACAGGACGGTGCAACGGCACACACTGCACGTGCCACAGCCGATATGCTGAAGGATGCATTTCCCGGGCGCCTAATCTCTCCGATTTGCGCTGTCCAGCAAGATCGCCTGATTTGACCGCTCCAGACTTCTTTTTGTGGGGCTTTTTCAAGTCGCGGGCTTATGCCAACAAGCCTCAGACTCTTGCAGCTCTTAAAGACAATATCCGTCAAGAATGTGAGGACCTATCACCGGAAGTTTTGGCCAAAGTGATGGAAAGTGCCATAAAAAGGGCTCAAATGGCAATCAACTGTGCCGGCGGTCATTTACATGACATCATATTCTCGATTTGATGTAAAAAAAATTAAAAGACCAAATAAAAATAATCCACAAGAAGAATCAAAGCTTTTCATTTTTTTTTAATATAAATTACAGCCAAAAACATCGCAAGGTTACTTTTGCACCACCTTGTAGAAGAATGAGCTATATTTTAATAAAAAAAAATATGTATGTATATATTAAAATCGAATAAGTTGCCAAAATTGGAAAGGAGGAATTTAACTCCGGCTGCCAGCACTTACATCACACTTTCTTATAAATTTTTTCGATTCGATATCGCTCATATCTGCAACCTATTTCTGATTGATTCTTTCCGCCATTTAAACTATTTTGATTGTGAAGTTTTTAAGTCCGTGCTTAGTATCGAATCTAATGCTGTAGGTCTGGGCAGTATTCACACTAAATTCTTTAAATGTAGACTACCGAAAACTTTACCGCAATTGACTTATGCCTTAAATACCATTTTGACCACGTCTGTCTTTTCCAATTGTTGGAAGGTGGCTAAGGTTATTTCAATTAAGAAATCCAATGAAGATTAAAGACCTATCGCAATTTTACATTTTCTGTCAAAAGTGCTCGAGCGGATAATGCATTCCCAGATAAACTGTTTGCTGAGGCGCAACAATATGGTGAGTCAGTACCAATTTGGTGTTCGATCAAAAAGGAGCTGCATTACAGCACTTATTGAGGTTTCAGCTGATATCAGACTTCAAATCGATTACAACCTCGCAACTTGTTTAACGTTCCTAGACCATTCGAATGCTTTTTTTTCTACGCTGTTGATCACGGGCTACTTGACATGAAGCTTAAAAAATTATACGAAATTTTCAGTGTCAGCATTGATCCTAATAAAATCGTACCTCGGAGAAGTTTTGGTGCTTCAAACGTTGAAGATGTTTCCCATTTTGAGTTAATTTGACCTTAAGCGAGTTTACGTCAAAATCTTTACTGACTATGCGCCATAATGAGGACTGAGAGATTCCCAATTTCTGTGAATGGCGCCGAAAAGACAAATTTGAACTAAATCGAGCCAAAAAAAAAGGACTCTTAATGTATGGAAGAAGAGCTGAAATATTTATCAGAAAATATAACAGCTTATCAATCAATCAACCAAAGGTTTGACGAACAGTTCAAGGTATTTGCCCCATAGTGCAAATCCAAATGTATCCGTGGCTTATAGGTACGAATGTTTATTTTTCCACTTAACTGAAACGAAAGGCGTTACTTAACTACGAAACGGTAAATTCTATTTTACTTTTACTTCATTTCATTGCATTGCTGTCGTATCGAAATTGTTGCAGTCCCATTAGCACAATTTCTTAACTCCTCCTCGGGCTCCTTTTAATGGCTGATTATTTGTGTGTAATACCACTTAATTTGTGTGCTTTGCTCAACAGTATTGACGGATTACTTCCGCTAAAGTCAATGACCTTTTTTGATTGTTTTTTCTATTTTTATTTTATTCCCTCATAGTAGTGCAGTTGGGTATTACATTTTGCCCACATAACGGTTATTGGGAAAGCTTAACATAATCGAGTTAGATGTGGACATATTCGTAATCTCAGAATAACAAGAAATCTATTTAAAAATTCCTTATTTTTTAGGTCGTCCGGCCATCTGTTTTTCCGCGTGGCTGAAAAAAATGTTATTATTTATTAAATTATAATTAAAATTATAGATTAATCCAATGTAATCGCGTTTCTACCAGGGTTATCGACTTAGTCAAATGGTAGTAAATATAGTTATTAAACGACCAAATAAGTTGAAAAGTATTTAAGCCGGCGGGCCAATTAGATGTCCTAAATTCAGTAGTTTTCGCGAAGCGTTGTAGGATGAGAAAAAAAACAATAAGCCAAATGAAGTTTTGGGGATAGTTTAATGTATATTTGAACTAAAAAAAAAAAATGTGTACAATCTCCAACAATATATTGTAAGCCGAGTTATCAATAGATTCCCAGAGCGCCTTGCCACTGAAGTATCCAACTTCTGTACAAGATACAACTTGCAATTTTCATCTGAAAACAAAAAAAAAAAAGATTATTAATTTTGATGTAATTATCTTCGATGTGAACTAAGAAAATTGGGAGAAACACGTAAAATTCGAATTTTTGGGGAAGGTAGAAAAAAAAAGTGGTTTTTCAAGGGAAAAAAAAACTCTTCAACTGGGTAAAAAAGTCGCTTAAAAAAAGTTTTTGGATGTTTTTTTTAGTTCACATAGAAGAGAAAACAATACTGAAGATAACGCATTTTGAATGAAATGAATAGCTCGTTTAGTTTTTTTGCAATCGTGTACATAAATTAGGTAAAATCGTGAAAATGAAAAGCCGAGAAAACGCGCTTCAAAGTACAACAATAAGCGCACGGTTGCTCGACGCCGCACTGCGCTCGGCTCTGTAGCTCTGCAAATACTTGGAATTTAACTCTGAAAATTTGTGTCTCATGTTCTTGAATATCTAAGCTATTGATTTCAGAAAAAAAAAAAATCGATTTTTTTGACCTTTTAATTGGCCCGCCGGCCTTTAGCAAAATCACGCAAATCAGGCAAATATGCATTGCCATTAAATGGAATCTACTGTACGCACATTTTGCCACTAAACCAATGTACATATATCTGAGCCTGGAAGTATGCAGTCAAAATTGCCGTGCGAACCAATAATACAACTATGGGAAATCACTTTTGGGACGAGACATTAGTTTGTAAGTGACTTTTTTATTTACATAGCAAGAATTTTTACAATTTTTTTT
Source organism: Anastrepha ludens (assembly GCF_028408465.1). Classification (NCBI taxonomy): domain Eukaryota; kingdom Metazoa; phylum Arthropoda; class Insecta; order Diptera; family Tephritidae; genus Anastrepha; species Anastrepha ludens. The sequence goes on along the minus strand of NC_071502.1, from coordinate 31,529,178 downwards.
ACAGAAAACCACTTAATTTTTTTAATTGTTAAATAACATGTTTTATTTAATAACAAAAAACGTTTCTTCATAAGAAAAATATAGCAAATTAAAATAATTCAGTTACAGTTTTGAGGTCACAGCTGAAATGATGCACTAAATTGGAAGTATTCAAGCAACATAAACACAATAATATTTCGATTTCATGATTACGGCTAATACTTAGTGGGCTATCAGTTTTGATTCAGAACAACTTTTAATCGGGAATTCATAGGTTCTACAAGTTTTGCTGTATAATCGGAACTAATTTTATCCCATTCTTCCTGTAGTGCCCGTTACAGATCAGAAACATTCGAAATATTGTAGTTTCTTATTTTATTTTCCAGAACGAAACACAAATTCTTAATAACGTTGAGATCAAGTTATTACAATACCAGACGTACCTGTGAGCAAAAAGTAAGGTGAATTTATTTGTCAAATTTTGCGGGATTAAAATTTCGCTCTAGTTATTTTTTTCATGAGTTGGCAGCACTGTTAATAACATCTGGGCCAACTTTCATGTGAATGTCATATCAGTAAAATATTTACGCTTGTGTTTACCAAACGACCAATAGTGCATTTTTCGATTTTTACAATGTCTGATTTGATTGAGCAGAGAAGTGCCATCAAATTTTGTTTGCGGAATGAAATTTCGGCTGCGGAAACATTCAGCATGTTGCATGGTGATTCGACCATGTCGCAGAAAAATGTTTATAAGTGGTACAAAGACTTCAAAGAGGGTCGAGAACGTGTTGATGACTTGGAGTGCTCCAGACCACCATCGACGTCGACAGATGACCAACACCTCAATAAAGTGAAGGAGTTAGTGCTCAAAAATCGTCGGTTGACTGTTAAAGACCTTACTGATATCATTGGAATATCAGAAGGTTCTGTGAAAACCATTTTGAAAGACCATTTGGGCCTACGATAAGTCAAATCTCGTTTGGTACCGAAAACTCTCAATTTCTTGGAAAAAAGTCGTCGCGTTGATGTGTGTGAAACAATGCTTTTAGACTATCAGGACAAGCTCAAATGCATCATTACGGGAGATGAGACTTGGATTTATGCTTACGACCCTGAAACAACCGACCAATCAAGCGAATATCGCGCTAAAGGCGAGGCCAGACCGAAAAGAGCACGTCAAAGTCGTTCAAAAATAAAGGTCATGATGACAGTTTTTTTCGATTTTCGTGGTGTGGTGCACTATGAATTCCTTCCACCTGGCCAAACTGTTAATAAGGAATATTATTTGGGCGTTATGCGTCGTTTACGTGAAGCAATTCGTCTAAAAAGACCAGAATTATGGGCCAACAGCTCTTGGTTTTTGCATCACGATAATGCACCGTCTCACACTGCACTCGTTCTTCGTGACCATTTCGCCAAAAATTCCACGCATATCGTTCCGCAACCACCGTATTCGCCTGATTTGGCTCCGTTTGACTTCTGGCTATTCCCAAAACTCAAGAGACCACTCCGAGGAACGCGTTTCGAGTCGATTGAGGAGATAAAAGCTGAATCGAAGAAGGTGCTGATGGCTATACCCGAAATGGACTATTTGGCATGTTTCGGGGATTGGAAAATGGGATGGAATTGGATGAAATTGATTTACAAGAATAAATAAAGATTTTTCATTTTACAACCAAATTTACCTTACTTTTTGCCCACAGTATGTATGCTATGCCATTTTATCCGCACTTTGTACTAAATTATCTTTTAGCAGATCCAGATCCATCTCTTTATTCATGTTTCCTCCGATGTGCTGGACAGTTGAGAAACTAGTTAGAAATGAATTTAGAAGTTTTTGTTCCTTAAATATTGAATAAAAATATTATTTTTTACGAATATATTAAAATTTTGTTCTTCTGTATAAATCGTGCTCAGTATCAGGTGTACTATATTTGTTTATAAACTGTGAGTGGATGAATAAATTGTGTGACCACTGTATGTGCGATATGCGACTGAGTTGCCTAACTTTGAGCGATATTTCGTACACGTTTTTTGACCAAGCGTCAGCGCTTTTTTTTGGTGTATAATTTTTAAATATATTTTCAAAATATTAGAATAAATTCTAGTTTTTGTTTTTTAGTTTAATAAAACTGCTTAAAATCTCATGCAATTTCTTAGGTAAAAACTTAAAAAAATATACTTTTCATGGCACTTCAAAGAAAATAAAAATTATTTAAATGTAACTGGAGAAGAATTATTTTTTCTTCAAGCTTTTTAATTAATACCGAAAATTTTGTCTTTTAAAACGTTTAAAGAAACCTTTTTATTAAGGGATTATATACCGTTAGAAGGCCGAAAAAAGGCGAATTTTCCAGAATTTTTTTTGAGAAAACTTTTGCATTTACTGGTCTAAAAATTTTTATGCAAATTATGATATCTTTTGGCGGTATTTTAAGACTTAATATTAGTAAAAATATTTATTTGGAAAGGAGCTACAGCTGATTTCCGGGAGCTCCTCTCCAAAAAGATGGTTTGTAGTGACCACTCTATCTCTGAACTGGAGCCTCTGAAATTAAAAACAGATTTCGTTAAAGTAATGTTAAATTTAGTAATTAATCGAAAGGAATAAGCAAAATAAATTTTTTTTATAAAATAGCGGTTTTTCAAAAAAAAAAAAAAGAAAACGAATTTTGACCAAAATTTCGGCCTTAAGGGGGTAGTATGGTTAATTCGGTGTAAAACAAGCATATTTTTCGAAATTTTTTTTGTCAACACAGTTGATTTATTCAAAATTTTAAAATTACTTCATTATAAAGTCATATTTAAGGAATATTGTGTGAAATTTTCATTGATTTTTATGAAGAAATGAGTTGGTGGCAGCGAATCTTCGCGGACGTCTCATAAAAAAGTTTTATTGCGGTGTCCCTCAGAACTCATTACTGGATCAACTAAAATCAAAAAACCAAATTGATTTCATCAGCTAATAAAGTTTCGCAGGTAACAACGTCGATTTTTTTTTTTTTTTTTTTTTTTAATTTTTTAAAGCGCTTTGAAGTCAAAACACCGATTTTTCATAAAAAAAACTTGAAAACTTTGTTGTTTTAAAATATGACAAAATTTAAAAAAAAAAAAACTCGACGTCATTACCTCGTGAATAAAGTAAAGAAACAAAAAAACCAAATTTGAAAAGAATCGGTGCAGTAGATATGAATCTACAGTGGACACCGACCGTAAAAAAGGCAAGTGTGAGAAAAACGCGTTTAAAGATTTGTGAAGATTTTTACAGCGTGAAATCCGGTTGGAGAGGTAGATACTTAATCCTTTGTGTCTTTGTCAATTTTACTCTAATGCACTTCAAACTTTCACACAATAATCTTAAGATGTTATAGAATAATTTAAAAAAAAAAAAAAAAAAAAAATTAAAAAAAAAAAAAATACCATACTACCCCCTTAAATTGTTTATAAAAAATATATATTTATCGTGTGAGAAAAAATCTTCGATTAATTACCAAAAAATATAAAGGGTGGTTAAATTTTAAAGGCCGATGTTGAATGTGAACCACACCTAAACGTCAACGACACCGTTAGACTTCTTTCTTTGGGGTTATTTTAAAGAAAATATGTACGTCGATAAGCCAGCAACGATTCAAGAGCTAAAGGATGAGATAATTCGGCACGTTAACGGCATAGAACCTCAATTATGCCTCAGCGTCATCGAAATTTGGACCGTCGGATGGAGGTGTGCCGCCGAGGCCGCGGCGGCCCTTTGGTCGATATTTTGTTCCATACGTAATTGAGCTATACCAATATTATCATATTAAAGAGAAATGATAATAATTTCCTAAAAAAATTGTATTTCATTCAAAATCAACACCGGCCCTTGAAAATTAACCACCTTTTATTTAAGAAGCTCGTCTTAAAATTTGAAACTAATCGGTTTAGCCGTTTTCGAGTAATGTTGGTCACCGACTTTGAAAACACCATTTTGAGAAAAACTTTCTCAACAAAAGTCTTGCTAATAAGACAACAAAATTTCACGATATATCGTACGATATGTCTTACCCAAAGAGATAAGGATTGTGTAATATCTGTATTAGTTGAAAAAACTTGTTAGTGCCAGTTTTTGATTGCCTTCCTAATTACTAACAGTAATCAGTGTATATGGCGGCATATGCACCAATTCTAGAATGGCATACACACAATTTTCTTTAAATTTCAATTTTAAAAGACACTGAAATATTTTTTGAAATTTACTGCATTTCCAACTATCCATAATTTCTTATTGATTTTTAATCACATCGATTGCACTTTTCAGTAATCAGTATTTGCGTGTTCTGTTTATTTCGAATTTCGGTTTGATTATTTATTTGATAGTTCAAAGTGTCGTCAAACAAATCAAATACATCCACTTATATTATTGAAAAATGCACGAAATGGCAAAGTAATGTAAACGGGACATACAGGAACACAAGTGTGGACTTCCACATTATTGCGCTCCTTAACTGTCTGTTTGTCACACGAAGTTTTCGGGAAAGTTAAAAACTTTTGGCACGCAAAGTAAAAGTTCCATCGAAGGCATGAATCGGGTTGTCTGAGCTGAATATTACATAGCACTTTACTGGCGAAAACAAGCAAAAGTTTGCATAGTTCAGCTAAATTTGATTTATTTATGTCACTGAACGCAGCGCGATGAGTCAAAGGGCATAGAAAATGTGGAAGAAGTTCAGGAAGCAGGATAGCAGACTAACATAAAAATCAATCAGCAAAAGCTGGGGTGAGAGAATACAAGATGGCGTAGATTGAAATGGAAAAATGAGCTTTAATTTGCAGTGCTGTAAATGTAATTGAGGCGGGTGAGAGAATAGCGGAGATTTGTAAACAAAGAAGAGAAAAGTGAGGAGAGGTTAATGTAAATAGGGAATGTAAAGAAAAGAGACACCATATATGCTTAATTGCAAGAGCCCCCAGTTTCTCCACTTTCTGTTGTTTTATTTATAACTGCTTTCAATGAAATTAGTTAAATTATTAATAAATATAAAAATGTTTCTTACATATGCTATGCTGACGATTTACTATTGTGTTCTGAAATTATTGACCTAAACATCGTCAAATATATTAAGATTTCATTAATATACTGTCTGACTTAAACACTTGGTCCGAATCATCGGGTGCCAACGTATCTATTAATAAATGCAAAAACTTCCATATCTGTCGGAAACATAAATGTAATTACTTTAGTTTAAATGCAATTGTAGTAGAGATGGCTTGAAGTATGGAAGTTAATCTTGACAGCTTAAAGTGCGGCGTTGGGAGTAGGTAGCCTTATATAGAGACAGATGGCGCAAGGTTGTGAATGAAGCCATGATTCATCAAGGACTGTGAGCTAGGAAGAAGAAGAAAGAGAAGTTGCACTGTGCAACGGCTACAAAATACACGAGTTGTTTTCCCATAAATCCTTTCTTTTCTGGCGAACTGCTTCACGTAAATGTCTCATATTGTCGAAATAATAAAAAAAAAAAATAAATAATTGGCGCGTACACTTCTGTTAGGTGTTTGGCCGAGCTCCTCCTCCTATTTGTGGTATGCGTGTAGATGTTGTTCCACAAATGGAGGGACCTACAGTTTCAAGCCGACTCCGAACGGCAGATATTTTTATGAGGAGCTTTTTCATGGCAGAAATACACTCGGAGGTTTGCCATTGCCTGCCGAGGGGCGACCGCTATTAGAAAAATGTTTTTTTATTAATTTTGCTTTCACCGAGATTCGAACCGACGTCTCTCTGTGAATTCCGAATGGTAATCACGCACCAACCCATTCGGCTGCGGCGGCCGCCTTGTCGAAATAATATCCCCTATTAATTGTCTAACCTGCTGTCAAAAATTCGTGGTCTAGACGTGGTTTTTTTTTTGGTCTTGGTTCACTCGGAGCTCTTCACTCACTTGCCTCATGCGTGGATTGCGTGTCGTACTCATGAACCCACGTTTCCAGTAATGATGTAATGGGTGGATTTAGCTTTGGAAATTTCAATTCAAATTTCCACAAATTTAGGTCCTTTGGCACGAACACGTCGACCTGAGTGGATCCATAAGCAATGTTCAAGCCCTCTATCAGCTCTCTGATGATTAATTTGATTCATTTTTCACTCACTTTCTTGAAGTTTTCATCAGTTTTCGACGCCGACGGCCTGCCACTACGTTTGGCCTTCTAGATGGGCTCGCGATCTCTTCTGAAGCATTCATGCCACCCGTAAAAATTTAATACAAACTTGTTGTTACAAATTCATCTCCATTTTAAACCGTAAAAAATCGAAAATATGTGCAGAGGTAGATTTTCTTAAAGGGCGTACCTTTTACAAATGTCAAGGAATGGCGATTAAAATTTGGTAGGATGTTAATCACAGATGTGGCAACATCACCAAGACTAAAAATAGAACTCAAATGAGATAACGTTGAACGTCGCCTGGTGGTTGTTCAGGGATTAATCGAAGTGGTGTAATGACTACATAAAAGCCAAAGTACATAAGAAAATGCTTATAAGAAAACAATGTTTGTAGCAAAGGATTTCCTTTTTTTCTTGTACCAATATAATCGATTTTATAACAACTCCATCGGGTACGAAGGGTGTCTTTATATGTCGGGATTTGGCAACCCTGGTCTTGCAATCCGGCAACTGACAGCTGTACCGCAAAGTTTGACATTTTTTGGTTTTTACGTATTCAGAACGTTTTGATATACCTGCGCTATTTGTGTTGTTTACAGTATCTTAAAAGATTCATCTCGGTCCAAAAATGGAATTAAATCGTGAATATTTTCGTGCTATTATTTTTTACAACTTTCGACATGGATTAACTCAGCAGCATTGCATGGATGAACTTAATTAATTTTTTGGCGATGAAGCTCCATCAAGGACCAGTGTTTATCGATGGTATGGTGAATTCAATCGTGGTCGTAGTTCACTCCAAGACGAATTTCGTGAAGGTCGTCCAAAATCAGTTGTTGTTCCGAAAACCATTGATGCTGTGCGCGAACTGATATTGCAAGATCGTCATGTGACCTATCGTGAGATTGAGACAATCTAAGGCATTAGTGGGACCAGCATACATTCAATATTGCATAAACATTTGACTGTCAAAAAAATTTGTTCGCGTCGGGTCCCACACAATTTGTCAATCGCTCAAAAAAAGGCTGGTGTCGATTGGTCGAAGGAAACGCTCAAAAAATTTCCGATCGCGGGGCTTCGAAACACGTCTATGACATCGTGATAGGTGATAAATCATGGATTTACGCGTATGATCCCGAAAGTAAACAGCAGTCGACTGTATGGGTGTTTCAAGATGAGCCAAATCCAACAAAAGTTTTTCGCGCACGAAGCACTTCCAAGCAAATGGTCGCCTGTTTTTTCGGAAAAACTGGACATGTCGCAACCGTACAAATTCTGAGTGGTACACAACCATTTGTTTGCCAGTTGTCTTCCAAGAAATTAGGAAAACCAAGACGGATCACTCTTCACCAGGACAATGCGAGCTCTCACACATCGGCTCAAACAACTGCATTTTTGAGCACCCAAAACATCGAATTAATGGGTCATCCGCCGAATAGTCCTGACTTGGCACCGAATGACTTCTTTTTATTCCCGTACGTAAAAAACAAACTGAGGGGTCAACGTTTTTCGACACCTGAAGAAGCGGTTGCGGCATTCAGAATGCATGTTTTGGAGGTACATCATTCAGAGTGGCAAAAGTGCTTCGACATATGGTTCAAACGCATGCAAAAGTGAATAGATCTTCATGGAGAATATTTTGAAAAACAATAAAGTGATTTTCGATGATTAAAATTTGTTTTTGTTCTCTAATCCCGACATATAAAAGGCACCCCTCGTATAACAAAGTTCTGATTGCGTAGGGGACCTGGGTATAATTTTGTAAAGGGTGGTTAAATTTCAAGGGCCGATGTTGAATGTGAACCACACCTAAACGTCAACGACACCGTTGGACTTCTTTCTTTGGGGTTATTTGAAAGAAAAGGTGTACGTCGATAAGCTAAAGAAGAGCTAAAGAATGAGAGAATTCAAGAGCTAAAGAATGAGATAATTCGGCATATTAACGGCATATAACCTCAATTATGCCTCCGCGTCATCGAAAATTTGGACCATCGGATGGAGGTGTGCCGCCGAGGCCGCGGCGGCCATTTGGGCGATATCTTGTTCCATACGTAATTCAGCCATACCAGTTTTATCATAATAAAGAGAAATGACAATAATTTCCTAAAAAATTGTATTTTATTCAAAATCAACACCGGCCCTTAAAACTTAACCACCCTTTATTTGTTTCGCAAAAAGTTCTTTCTGGCAACGCTGTGGTGGTTGTGTTGGCATTTCGCACTTTTAAAATTTCTTTCACTTACAACAATAAAAATAGAAACAACTGATCTTCCTATGAAATGACCTGAAGAGGCTTTTACCTATCAGCGAAACTTCCGTAAAAATCGGCTCAGCCATATCGGCGATGAGTCCAAATGAAAAAACAGATGGTGTGTATAACCACACGAATTTAAAAAAACGTTTTATGTCTAAATCACAGACATTTTTATTTACAAAACATAGCTTAACTCAGAGAGCAATTGTCACATAGAAATTACCATTACAAAAACATTTAATATTCCAATTAATTTTTTGTACTAACTGTGCACAGTTACATGCACTTGTCAATTCAATTGCGGCTCTCCCCGCGCGTCATCCCAAGCGGGGAAATGTTCCTTTTCATGTTCGCTGGCATTTTGAAATTCTGGCCCCTGATCGGATGTGCCGTCAAAAGCGTCCCTTTTAACACGTTTCACACGCAAGTGTGGCCTTAGTGATGCTGCCGGTATTTGCTAAGATCAATAAATAAATTAATATATGTATGAATGTGTGTATGTGTGCATGTATGCTTTCGTAAACTATATAGAACATACAGCGGCAATGCAATATTTCGTAATATTAATATTGCGTTATTATTTATTTTGAAACACCAACCTCGGCGGGGCGTAAAATTGACCAAATCACATTGCCAACGCGCGGCTTTGTCTCTATTTGACGCGGCGCACCGATAAACAAAATAGCTACACAAATCAAAAGTAGGGCAAAATACGGCGTCGAAATCATTTTTTGTGAATGTGAAGATGTAAATTCTTAAAACACTGATTTTTATAAAACTCTTCAATATTTTGTGCTTAATTTACTTTCAGTTGCGGTACTTCGTTCTCTCGTTTAAAATTGAATACTGAAACGGCTGATGGAAAATTTGGTTGTTTGTAAAACAAAACACATGCATACCAACACATACATACATAAGTCTTTTTTATGGGAATACATAGACAACAATGTGCTTGCGCGGTTTACTTTCCATTTCTTATATTTAATTGAAATTTTATTTGTTTCTATTTTTGTATTTGCCTTCGTTTGTTGTCGCACTACATTCGTCTTATTGCTTTAGCAGGCATTGGGTGCTGGTGAGCAGTGTGTGGGGGATACCGTTGGCATAACGTGACATTTCTCAGCTGATAAACTACATATATTGTTTGATTTTAATAGATGTTTTGAGGCAGCAGCTTAGCCGTTTTCTCAGCGTTCTGAGTAATTTGAGAGAAAGAGTGATCTGCCCAAGTGTTTGGTCATCTGCATGGCAAGTGTTTGTTGTTAGATTTGCTCATAATTGGTCCACCGATGAGAGTTCGATGTTTGTTTTTAGTGTTTTCGTTGGTAGTCGGTTAGTCGAACAAGAGCAACTATCTCGATATATGTATTTATGTGTACATATGTAGGTACATAAGTATATTTATACATGTATACGCACAATTCTTAAACGAGGCAAACACATTGGCAGTCTGGGTGACTGACAAAAGACACAAAAAAAAAATATAATAGTAAACAAAAACAATTGTTTTTCAATATAGTAATAATGAATTATTATTTTTTATTTTACCAAGTTGCGCCCTCGAAGTATGCGTATGATTGCCCTGCAATCTGCAGTTAAAAACTCTCAACTGAAAGGAAGAAATATTTGGTTTTTGTATTATTGGGTTTCTTAATAAAGATTAAATGGCCTGGGGTCATGGCATTTCGAAATTATTATGGCAAACATGCAAATTTTTTCTTATGTTTCCATGGTAATTCTGAACTGCTCTATTTTGTTAATAATTTTTGTTATTAATTGAACTAAATTTTAGCCGGAAATGTTGAAAATTAAAAAAAAAAATACAGTATTTTTGTTTAAAAAAGATGTTCAAATTTCAAAACAACTATTTAAAATTACTCAATTTTTCCAAAATTATTCACTAAATGTTATTTTTGATAACTTTCTGCCCTGTTCCTAATTCCCTGTAACACTCATCGCTAGCAGCCTGTGCACTTCTGCAGCTAAAAAAAGAGGTTGTCTGTAAAGTCCATAGTTTAACGTGACAACGTCATAAGAAAATACTGATGGAATGGTTGCATTTTTTAAAACAAAATTTAAATTTTATTTGTTTGATACATAACATAACATAACATAACATAACATAACATAACAAACCATAAGATAACATAACATAACATAACATAATATAACATAGCATAACATAACATAACATAACATAACATAACATAACATAACATAACATAACATAACATAACATAACATAACATAACATAACATAACATAACATAACATAACATAACATAACATAACATAACATAACATAACATAACATAACATAACATAACATAACATAACATAACATAACATAACATAACATAACATAACATAACATAACATAACATAACATAACATAACATAACAAACCATAAGATAACATAACATAACATAACATAATATAACATAGCATAACATAACATAACATAACATAACATAACATAACATAACATAACATAACATAACATAACATAACATAACATAACATAACATAACATAACATAACATAACATAACATAACATAACATAACATAACATAACATAACATAACATAACATAACATAACATAACATAACATAACATAACATAACATAACATAACATAACATAACATAACATAACATAACATAACATAACATAACATAACATAACATAACATAACATAACATAACATAACATAACATAACATAACATAACATAACATAACATAACATAACATAACATAACATAACATAACATAACATAACATAACATAACATAACATAACATAACATAACATAACATAACATAACATAACATAACATAACAAACCATAAGATAACATAACATAACATAACATAACATAACATAACAAACCATAAGATAACATAACATAACATAACATAACATAACATAACATAACATAACATAACATAACATAACATAACATAACATAACATAACATAACATAACATAACATAACATAACATAACACAACATAACATAACACAACATAACATAACATAACATTACATAACATAACATAACATAACATAACATAACATAACATAACACAACATAACATAACACAACATAACATAACATTACATAACATAACATAACATAACATAACATAACATAACATAACATAACATAACATAACATAACACAACACAACACAACATAACATAACATAACATAACATAACATAACATAACATAACATAACATAACATAACATAACACAACACAACATAACATAACATAACATAACAAGATAATGACGCATAAGCAAGATAACGACGCATATTTTGGTGCGTGCAGCCGGCTACATCGAATTATAAGACGTTATCACGTCAATAACTAAAAAAGGCAAAAGACGCTTTCCTCAATGCCGTTACACCCGCGCGCCAATAATGCAGTCAGAAGTGGAGAGCTTTTAGCACAGCACAAATCCCACCACCACCACCCACCCTGTTCTGCGAAAAACAGTACACAGTGACACTACGAGTCCATGGAGTTGCGCTGTTCTTAGGCGGCGATAGATAGCAGCCCTTCACTAAAGATCTACAACAGCAGACTAATCACCCACGTTGTTGGAACCAATTCATGTAGCCTCGGTTGTACGGTTGCGTCTAACATTTAATCGCGCACGTTGAAGAAACCTTGTAGAGACCCTATGATCCTCAAAGGAGTAATCAGGACGAAAAAGTAATAACAATAATCACTAAAATCGGCGCACAATCGGCAAATAAAAGCAAGCAAGAAATATAAATTTGCAGTGGTGCAGTTTAAATGGCTTGAAAATAGGAATTTAGAGTCAAAAACCACAGCGAGCTCAGAAATTTAACTCACTGTGATTAGCTGAGAATCACCCACCGCTGTAGGAGTATGACGCAGGGAAAGGGGCACGAGTTTTAGTGAAAGAGACAGGAAAGTGTGGATTTAAATGCGATTAGATTTTATTGCACCACATCCGACTGGAGTTTAAAATAATTTAAATTAATTGAAGCCGTCGCAAACACATTCAAGTCATCAGCAGAAGAAAGAATCTCAGATTATTTTGGACATGTCCTTAATAAAAGTAATAAATATCAGGTCAGTCCATAAGTTGTGCGTTTTTTAAAGCTGGTTTTAAAATTAATAAAAAAGATGTTTAAAGTATTTATTAATCAATCATATATTTTCCTCCATTATTTACAATGTCTTCCCAACGTTCAGGCAAATTTTTAATTCCCATCGATATCCCTTTTTATAGATTCGATTTTTCGGTCGATTTTTGTTAAGTGCCTCATTCAGGTTTGACAGCTGATGGGAATAATAATCAGCAGTTATCGTCGGGTTTGGTTCCAGAAGTTCATAATAAACAATACCGGCCGTATCCCATCAAATAGACAGAAGAATCTTCTTGGGGTGAAGGCCATCTCTAGGGGTCGGTTCTGGTGTTTCATCTTTATCTAACCATTGGCGTTTGCGAGCAGAATTATTGTAAAGGACCCATTTTTCATCACTAGTAACGATACGGTTCAAAAAACTTTCATTTTCAAGCCGTTGCAGCTGCTGAGAGCACACACTCACTCTCTGCTGAAGGTTGACGACGGAAAGTCAATGCGGAACCCATTTTCCCAGCTTTGAAACCTTTCCCAACCTAACCAGGTGCCTGTGAACTGTGAACTGTTCCATACGATGAATTTAACATCGGAGCTTTCTTATCGACTGTCAAATTTGGCTCAGCTTCCATGAGTTCGAGCAAGGCGTCGGAGTTGAAAACTTCAGGACGACCAGCGCGCGGGGCATCCTCCACGTCGCATTTACCACTTCGGAATTTTGAAACTATCCGCGATTAAAATCACTTGTTGAATGCACAATATATCAAAGAAAATATAAATACGAGTAGTTCCGTTATATTCCGCGAATATTTTCTTGTATACAAAAATCGTACAAAAGTGAAATTATGGGTAAAATACGCACGAACTTACGGACTGGCCTGATAGAAGAGGACTACCGGTGTGGTCCTCTCGGTGTGAGAGAAATTGTCTGCTATAGCCTACTAAGAATCATTTAAAAGTAGTATTCGCGTAATGAAATCATTCAAGGTCAACTGAATGTTCTTGGTTCCCGGCGGTACTACTGAGGATTATTTTGAGGTTATTTTTGATTTGAGGATATATTTTGATTTTTTTTTATGATTATTGGTATGAACGACCACCATTCTTTCGTAAAACCGATAAACTACCTCATTTTTTTCTTTTATTATTCGGCCGCCGTAGCCGAATGGGTTGGTGCGTGATTACCATTCGGAATTCATAGAGAGAACGTTGGTTCGAATCTCGATGAAAGCAAAATTAATAAAAAAAAAACATTTTTCTAATAGCGGTCGCCCCTCGGCAGGAAATGGCAAACCTCCGAGTGTATTTCTGCCATGAAAAAGCTCCTTATAAAAACATCTGCCGTTCGGAGTCGGCTTGAAACTGTAGGTCCCACCATTTGCGGAACAACAACAACACGCACACCACAAATAGGAGGAGGAGCTCGGCCAAGCACCTAACAGAAGTGTACGCGCCAATTATTTATTTTTATTTTTTGTTAAATCCAAAAAAAGTTTTAAATCAGAAAACGCTCAAAACTTTTTACCTCATCTAATTAATATTTTATTTAATTTCTTTTAAATAATACTTTCATCTCAAATACAATCACCAGAACTAAACAAAATAAATCACCAAAATACTGTTCACTCCTACGACGCCGAATGCATAAGCACATTTTTAAAATCTAAAAGTATAAACTCCACCAAGACCCCAATTCGGTGGACTATTTCCATAGGGTCCACCCAGATGTTGAGCATATTGGCCTGTTGCATCGAAGGAATGACGTCCACTGTCACTCTGCCAAACTGGGACACGCGCACCGACACTCAAATCAAGACCTTTGCCTGGACTGCCACCTCCCTGGATATTTAACTGGCGCTTCACTCGCTGCACCTCGGCCTGCTCCAATGCATAGTTTTCTTTATAGGGCATCTGGAATTTTTCACATGATTACAGTTATATAGGACAGAAACTCATTATTTTGCTCACGGTAATATCCAAAGGACTCAGCTCTTGTTGTTGATTTTCCATTCTTGGGTTGGGATATGCCACAACCATACTGAGTGCGCATAACAGTACAAATAATGCAGCGGACATACTTTAATTGTAAAAACCTTTGCAGCTGCGAATGAAGAAGCGAATTAACTGGTAGTAACGTCCCTCGAGGTGCTTTTATAAAGCCGTAGTAGACTGTATAGCGTGCACAAGTAAGAAAATCCCCTGTCGAGAATCCCCTAAGCCGTAAACTGGAAGGGTAAATGAGATGGATTCGAGCCCGACTCGCATTGATAAGTTCGGTGATTTTTTTTACGTTCTTTAAGAAATTAATTAATAATTTAATTGATGATTTTAATTGAGGAATTACTAATGACTTTCCGCGCTTCACTCAAATCAAGGCGGCAACGTCTGCTGCCGTTATCATTTCATTGAGCACCAACAAGTTTTTTTTATATGTCTTTCTTATCATTTTTCCTTTATGCTTTATGCTTTTTCTTTAATATTCCAAGCATCACCTCTTAAAGTATTAAAAAGTAAAATTTTGGATTATTCCGCGCTTAAGTTGAGGAACTAAGGCCAAGTGAATTGTATTTGAATGTGTGAAATTTTTCGACATTGCCTGGTGGGAAGGTGAAATAGATGAAGTACCATCCTGTCACTCCTCCCCAAGTAGCACTAAAGCGTAGTTTTTACACCTTTTTGAGACCTCCAACGGGCAGATATCTACAGTCAACCATAGATGGAGAAGCTCGAAGGGATCTAGGTTGGAGGATCCAGGCTATCAAAGAAAGCAGCAACCAGTGACTTTATCCGTCTAGCTGTCAAACGCGGACATTTACAGAGAAATAGTCTCCTTCTCTTAAAGGTCCCCACAGCTTTTGCAATGGGGATTAAATGGTAATCCTAGCTTTTCAGCGTGTGCGCCGGTCGTCCAATGACCGGTAAACGCAGCTACGAATTTTGAAATTGATTGGCTTGGAGTCTTCAGTACTTTCTGTGATCTGCGTCTGTTGTACTGGGGCTAAAGGATTTTCGAAATAGCACACGAAGAAAAGGAGCTCCATCTGTCCTGCACTTTTCTGAGAAATAAGTTGCAGTTCCGCTTTTGATATCGTGGCTGTGGCTGTGAAAAGTTATCGTTTTTTTTAACAATCATTGTGCTTGGTTGAAAACTTCTTGATTCTAATAAAACGGGAAAACAGAAAGATTTAGCAGATCGTGAAAGAGGACAATTCGATATCTTAACCTCAGCGGGACTTTCAATGGCCAAGTTGCCAAAAAAATTGGTCGAAGTTCAAAGGTTGGGCATCTTTATGTGAAGCAAGGTGCCTCCCACGGTAGAACTACAAAGGCAGAACTGTGATAGCTTTGGCACTGAAAGAAACCCGCAAAATCCTTAGGATTGCATCAAGTTCCGCTCTTTCAACAGCAAAAGTTTAAGAAATGGCAAATGTTGCAGCACCAGCAAAACCATTGCTCAAAGGGCTATTCTAAAAGCGCCCCATCTGAAGCACACAAACTTACAAAAGAAACCCACCTTTGAATGAATTTCGCAAAGAACGCCGCCTCGATTGTGCAAGGAACAACATAGCTTCGAATTCCTTTCCAAATAACAATCCCAATGAATGGAAAAAAGTAGAATTTAGTGACGAAAAGAAGTTCAAGATGGGTGGACATTAGGCCGGGTCGATTTGTGGGGAGGCAAAAAAATCGCCCATTGCTCTGTGAAAATCATATTCTAGGGATCAAAATAAGAAACTTTGCCGAAGGGACCATACCTCTAAAACGAATTCTGATGTCCCCCAATTTGGCTCGAACTTTTTAGTTTCTTTTCTCATGTAAAGTCCAAAAATGGTGATATTTTGAAAGTGACTCAGTCGACATCTCTCTGTAGAGGTGATGTCATGGTTTTGGTATGGGAAGCAATATCTTAATAGGCGCATTCGAATTGAAAATTGTACACTACAAATTGGCGGGAAACTGCCATAAAGAAAGTTAGGTTAGAATCATCTGTTCCCCAGATTCGTGAAACATTTGGGCCTATTAATTGGATCTTTCGACAGGATAATGCATTGGATCATTCAAAGATATTGCAGGACCACTTCAAGTGGTTTCAAAACTTGTATTGCGTCGTAAAAACATTGAAACTTTAGGATGGTCACCGAATTTCAAAGTTCTGAACGTTACTCAAATCCTATGGGTA
The DNA here is from genome assembly GCF_028408465.1 of Anastrepha ludens. Lineage (NCBI taxonomy): Eukaryota > Metazoa > Arthropoda > Insecta > Diptera > Tephritidae > Anastrepha > Anastrepha ludens. The sequence continues at coordinate 31,512,499 of NC_071502.1, read as the reverse complement.
TGGCTTGCTCGTAAGGCTAATGAGAATGGGCACAAGATAAAAATTTTGAAAACGACCTGGTCTGAAATTTCATAGGCTATCTAGAAAATTCGTTCAAATCCATTCATCAACGTACTTACGAACTCATTTATAAACAAGGTGGCAGCACAATAGTTTGTAAATAATAAGCTTTAAATAATAAATGAAACAAAACCTCTATTTCTCATTAGTTTTTTTATCTGGTTAGCGCCTCTATCCAAGTGAATTAATCAACACCAAATTTCTCTCATTGAGTAATCTTTACAGGGTCCGGCACTCGAAGTGTAACCAACTTCAGACCACTCACGCAGCTGATACGCGGGCATCAGCTGTTTGTTAGTTGGGTAAATGGCTGCCCAGAGTATTGTTTATAAGCGCGCTGAAGCATTTGGCGAGAGGCAGTAATGGATTTCAAACGTAATAGTGTGATTTCATTATATTTGACTGGAAAACCACAACCAGCGATTGTTCGTGAGCTCGACCACCTTAAAGTAAATAAAGTTTTTGTTTATCGTACCACTACCCGTTACAATGATTCTGATAGCATCGCGAAACGTCATGGAGGTGGTCACCAAAAAAGCTGCAACGTCATGTGAAATGGTGAATGAAAAAGTGAAGAAGCGACTTGAGCGAAATCCCCGACGAAGTGCCAATGAAATGGCGAAAGAACTGAAAATATCTGGCCTCAGCATCCATACTGAAAAATGATCTCAAAGTCAAACCTTACAAGATTCAAAATACAAAAGACGCATGAGCTTACACCAAAGCAGCAACAAGTCAGACTTGAGAGAGCGAAGGAGTTGCTTCGCTTGGCTGAAAGCGATTAATTTCCGAACTTTGTGTTTTCTGACGAGAAAATTTCTCAAATTGAGCAATTCGTAAACTCCCAAAACAATAGGATTTGTTTGACCGATCGATCGTTCATTCGAGAATTTGTGTCATCGATTGGGCCCCAACCACAGGAGGCAGCACCCGTCACAGGTAATGATTTGGGCCGCTGTAACCGCAGATGGGCGCTCTCCAATCGTTTTCACAGAGCCTGGCGTCAAGATAAATGTGAAATATTATCGGGAAAGTATTCTGGAGGCTGCTTTGAAGCTGTGGGTAGACAAACAGTTCGGTGGCAGACCATGGATGTTTCAACAGGACTCGGCACCATCTCACAAAGCTCGAATGAACTAGGAACTTCATAACGTCCACACAGTGGCTCTCAAATTAAGCAGACGCGAATCCGATGGATTATTCTCTTTGGGCCATTTTGGAGAGCGAGGTCCGAACTAAAAGATTCACCAGTCTCGAGGCGTTGAAAAAGTCATTGTACGCGAGTGGGGCAAGAAACCTGCACGCCACATTCGCGCAGCTTGCGATCCGTTTCTGGACCGTCTCAAGGCCATAGTCAAGGCAAAAGGTGGTCATATCGAGCACAAGTAAATTGATTCTTAATTTTGTATTATTTTCATACATTTCTTGCTTTGAATTGCATAAAAGTAGTTTTTTCTTGCGTGAATGATTGCAGGGGTGCAAAAAGCAGCAGCGCTGTCGATTTGTCCTTCACTTTTAAGTGGCAGTCAATTGCGCTTTTAATAGCACTGTGCTACAAAAAAAAAAAAAACGAAATACACCTGACAAATTACACACTGTAGGTTGTTTATATGGTCGAATAATTCATAAAAATATTTTTGTTATTTTTGTTGTACCCTCCAATTTTTTTTTTATTTATAAAAAACCGTTTTTTCAGACTTTGCGCGGTAATCTACGGATATCTCAGTCATTTTTTCACCGATTTTCAATATTTTATATGTTTTGAAAAGGATATTGTAAGACCTTTCAAATGATGTACAACAAGTAATTATTCAAACTAGTTAGTTGTGATTTTTATTTGATTAAACCTGGAGAAAGTGTTTTTTTTATAATTTTTTTAACTTTAACAATTTTTTATTGCATAATTTTACTACAAAATTAAAGATGTTTGTTAATATTCTTTGAGTGCATTTATTAACGAAGAAATTAATGTATTACTTTCAATAATCGGACAAAAATTGCGTAAACTACGCTAGTTTTCCGTAAATAGAAAAAAATGTCTTGAATATCTATCCAATGTATTGGAGTAAAAAGAACAATCATACTGTTTTTTATATAAATTTTTTTGTTGATTTTACATACATAATTTTTTCTAAAAATGTTTACCAGACCTTCGTCGTTTTAAAGAAGAATCGCTCGTCTCGCGTTTGAGCGACCAACAGTAATCCGCCAACATATGTATTTTGCTTTTTCCGAGGAAACGTTTTTCAATTGACGCAATTTCTTGATGAAACCTTTCCCTTTGTTCATCGCTGAATTTTTCCAAAAAGTGAATTTTGATGGACATTCTGCATCCCATGTCTCCGTAGGCCCGTAAAAATTCATCCACGACGGCAACGTATATTAGTTGTCACTTCTGTTTTTCCCAAAAAGTTTTCACAAAGAGAAATGAAACTCATCCATGCTCTTCTTTCCACCGGATTCAGTTTCTCAGTGAAATTTCCATCCTTTATGATTTTGCGAATTTGCGGTCCAATGAATATCCCTGCACAATAACGGAAAATTTTTTATACAATAATACAATAGGTTATATTTCCATGGAATATGCACATCAATTTTCTAATAATTAAACAATTGTTTTTATTTCAGACGATTACTTGCTACTTTCATTTTATTTGAAATGTAATACCTTCTTTAATTTTGGCATCACTCAGCTTAGGGAAAGTCGTTTTTAAGTGTGAAAAAGCTTCACTGTCTTTATCTAGACGTTTCACAAACTGCTTCATGTAGCCGAGTTTCAAGTGCAATGGCGGTAATATGATTTTATCAGCTTTTACTAATTGAATGTTAACAACATTGTTTTTTCCGATTTTGAAAAACTTTCGCAATGGCCACTCTTTTCGATCATAGTGATTGCTTGCACGACTATCCCATTCACAAAAATAACAGGTTCAAAACTTACCGAATTAGAGAGAGGTAAAATTATTGCGTGGGAGGAGGAGGGTCTCTGCGCCTCAGAAATCGCGCGAAAATTATGGAGAAACACGTAAACCTTTCATTTGTAATTTATGATAAATTGTCATTGTCAAACATTTATTGTCAATACATAAAGAATGCAGTGATTTTTCCAAGTAAATAATCATTAAAGACAAAAACTATGGTTCCACAAATGGATAGATATTCAAGACATTTTTTTCTATTTACGGAAAACTAGCGTAGTTTACGCAATTTTTGTCCGATTATTGAAAGTAATACATTAATTTCTTCGTTAATAAATGCACTCAAAGAATATTAACAAACATCTTTAATTTTGTAGTAAAATTATGCAATACAAAATTGTTAAAGTTAAAAAAATAATAAAAAAAACACTTTCTCCAGATTTAATCAAATAAAAATCACAACTAACTAGTTTGAATAATTACTTGTTGTACATCATTTGAAAGGTCTTACAATATCCTTTTCAAAACATATAAAATATTGAAAATCGGTGAAAAAATGACTGAGATATCCGTAGATTACCGCGCAAAGTCTGAAAAAACGGTTTTTTATAAATAAAAAAAAATTGGAGGGTACAACAAAAATAACAAAAATATTTTTATGAATTATTCGACCATATAAACAACCTACAGTGTGTAATTTGTCAGGTGTATTTTCAGTGTTGCACCGTGTAGTTTGTCGGAAAAAGTCCCAGTCTGTGTTTTTATTGTATAATTTTGAGAAACATACTTGGAACTCAAGAGTAGTTTCATACATTAAAATGATATTGCTGAATGATCTGTTGTCGAAGTCGCAGTTAGGTTTAGTTCCGAGGTGATTTCTATATACAGCTGCCAAATATGATTCTTTCATAGCGTTACAACGCGGGGTGCGTCAAAGCCTCCTTCAAAATGCTCCTCCAAAGCGGGCTATCTTGAGCTGTTGCTTCGTAGTTACGTATTCCCAGCTTCTTAAGATCGTGTTCCACTGCGTCTATCCAACGGTTCGTCGGTCTGCCTTTGGCCTTCACGCCCATTAGCTTTCCTGTCAAGGCTTTCTTCACGGTACAGTCAATAGGCACATGGATCACATGACCTAGCCTATGCCCACCTGTACGCTGCGCTTTAACAAAACGCACAGCTGTCTCGTTCTGAGTTAGATCGTTCAGTTCCGAGTTCAATCTGATTCTATAGGTGCCATCATCCATTCTTATTGGGCCAAAGATCTTTCTTAAAATTTTTCTTTCCATGAGAGCAATCTGAGCACAATCATCAATCTTAAGAGTCCATACCTCCCAACCATATGTTAGGATTGGTTGAATAAGGGTCTTGTACATAGTGAACTTTGTAGCTTTAGACAAAAGTGGGGACTTGAGCAAGTTAAGGTGGGCGTAATACGCTTTGTTGGCGGCGTTGATGCGATCCCTTACGCCGGAACTTGAATCACCGCTACATGCAAACATAACTCCTAGGTACTTAAAATGCTGCACTGCTTCAAAAGTATAGACTCCCACATGGAAATTTGGCATCTGTGCTGGGCGCCTCGAATTTCTTTTAAGTCATTCCTAATTCTTGAGAGAATAGTGATGTCATCTGCATAAGCACATATTTGGGTTGTTCTAGTTATCAAGGTACCACCTTTGTTGACTTCCATTGCGACAAAGTGCAGCATCAAATTGAATATGAATATGAATTTTCACATTACGCCAAATCCTGGAGAAGACCCATGAAAAGCAAGTCGACACCCATCATCTCTTTGTCGACTATAAAGCTGCGTTCGATTGCCCGCTATGGGATTGCCTGTACACCACCATGTCTGAGTTCGGTATACCAGCCAAGCTTATACGGCTTTGCAGAATGACGTTGAGCAACACAACCAGCTCCGTCAAGGTAGGAAATAACCTCTCCGAGCCGTTCAGTACCGTTCGAGGTTTCAGACAAGGCGATCCACTGTCATGCAACCTCTTCAACTTCGTGATGGAAGAGGTGCTCCGAAAAGCAGGTGTGCATCGTAATGGCACTATTTTCTACAAATGTATCCAGTTCCTTGCGTACGCCGATAAGCGAGATGTCACGACTGCGTTTTCTGCTATCGAGAAGGAATCATCACGAGTGGGTCTGGCGGTGAACGAGGGTAAAACGAAGTATATGCTGTCTACAACGCGGAACACATGGCGTGTAGGAACGCACGTCATTGCGGACAACTATACTTTCGAAGTTGTGCCAGAATTTATTTATCTTGTCACCACCGTTAACCGCAACAACGATATCAGCCTGGAGATCAAACGGAGAAACACTCTTGCTAATAGGTGTTACTATGGGCTAAGTAAGCAATTGAGTAGTCGAGCCCTCTCTCGCATGACCAAACTGACACTTTACAAGACGCTCATCATACCCGTGTTACTTTATGGCGCAGAGGAATGGGTAGTGTCTCAAAGCGATGCAGCGGCTCTTGGGGTGTTCGAGAGAAAAGTTCTTCGTAAGATCTTCGGTCCTGTGCGCATTGGCGAAGACTACCGTTCAAAAATGAACCACGAGCTGTATGAGCTCTACGCCGACATTGACGTAGTCACCGCATCGCCAAACAACGCCTGCGTTGGCTAGGGCATGTCGTGCGTATGGATGAAGAAGCTCCAGTAAAGAAGATGTTCGAGGGTGAAGTCCAAGGGAGCCGACGCAGAGGAAGACCATTGCTCGGGTGGAAAGACCAGGTGGAGGAAACCCTATGCTCGCTTGGTGTACAGAATTGGAGAAGGCGCGCGCGGAGCAGAGGCGCCTGGAGTGAGCTAGTGAGGTCGGCCGTAACTCGGTAACGGGTTTTTATGGCCACCTAAGTAAGTAAGTAAGTTGATAAGGCATCACTTTGTTTTGCACCTGTTTCAATAGGGAACGACTCTGTGAGCTTCCCTTGAATGATCACTTTTGCTTGTGTATTTGTGAGCGTTGCGCTAACGAGCCTTGTGAGTTTGGCAGCTATTCCAAGATTGGCATTGGCAAAATTATAAATCTTCCGATAGGGTGATTAATTTTGCTCCACATTGTACATATGACACTGATACTTGGTATGCATATTAAAAAAAGGCAATTCAAATAATGCGAAGGGTTTGACATTTCAGTAGCTCGCGCAAAGAATTCGCCAAAATTTGCGAAATGAGTTGATCTTACGGAGACTAAAATTAGGGAAATGGATGTGGCAGAACCCACATTACCCAATTCGACTTAATTTTGTACATCTCTCAACTCAACTACTTTATCGAATTCTATTTTTAGAAGTTCCTATATCTGCATATGACTAGAACCAATGCGCCGGGTATAAAAAGTTCAGTTGCAGCAGAACACCAGCCTACTTGTCTTTTTTTCAAACTCATCTTGAGGGGAATAACTGTTTATTGGCAATTTATTTAAAACTCAAGAATTTAATTATTAAGTACCACATTGAATTTACTGATAAGACTTGGGCGAGTGCGCGGTAAAGGCACCACATAAATCACAAGGGGATTTTCAGTCGGGGGTTTTGCGAGATGCCAAAGCATACATAATAAAATAAAAAAGTATGTTGAAAATAGTCATAGCTTCACCTATAAAATATCTCAGCGAAAATCAACTTTCATGTATTCCAGGTCTAAGTTGCGAGGAGAACAATTCGAATGATGTTTGCAAAATTCTTACTTTCAATGTGCATTTTAAGCGTTGCTCTGGCGTATCCCTATGGCGGAGAGCAGCAGGAAGCACAGCTGGGCATATGGCAAGATGTAAGTGAACTGAAATCAATGAGAAATGTCTTAATATTATTCCTAAGCCACTAATTATTATTGGTTATAAAAATGATATTTAACAGGACGCGCTGGCTTTGTCTGAACCGTCGGAGCAGTTTGAGTCGCAGCGCTTTGCTCGCCAACTGAATGTTCAGGGCGGCGGTAGTCCTGGCAAAGGCATTGATTTGAGCATCGACACGCGCATTCCTGTATGGCAGAGCCACAATGGGCGACACTCGTTCGATGCGACCGGCCAATATTCCCAGCATTTGGGTGGACCCTATGGAAATAGTCGCCCGAATTGGGGAGCGGGTGGCATGTACACTTTTAGGTTTTAAACTTTCACATACAATTTTATATATAAATGTGTAGTTACTTTTGTTTAGTTTGCTAAAATAGTAAAAACTATTATTAAAGTATATGGAAAGAAATTTGTATACGCACCCTTTATTCTAAGAAAACTTTATTCTAAAAAATTTATATGCGCAACTAAGTTCTCGCTGTTTTTTTTATGAAAATACAACTTTATTCTGCAAAATGGTTACAAGTGAATCATTGAAAGTATAGCCCACCGCTGGCTACTACTTTTTCCCATCTTTCTGATAGATTTCGTATACCGTCACGGTAAAACTGTTCACCTTTTGAGGCTATCCACGGATCAAGCCATTTTTTGATGTCTTCATATGAATGGAACTGCTGGTCAGCTAGACCATCTACCATGATCGGAACAGGTGATAATTGGACGGCGCAATATCTGGAGAATATGGCGGGTGGGGTAGGATTTCCCATTTCAGTGTTTCCAGGTAGGTTTAAACGGCAGGTAGGTTGGCACCGTGAGGCCTATCGTTGTCATGCTGTAGAATGACTTTTTCATGCCTCTCCGCGTATTGGGCCCGCTTCTCGCGCAGTGCTCGGCTCAATCGCATCAATTGAAGTCGATACCGATCCTTAGTGATGGGTTCGCAGAAGTCTTTGCGATACTGCAGGCATGCAAAATGCTTAGGAAACATGGGAGCGAAGACGATATTAATATTTTTTTTCGATAGTCAATCCGCAATTTAGGATTGGCTCTGAAGACGCCATGGTGCAGATCCAAACTGGTCAACTCATATAAGGGGAAGATAAAATCTGTGCAGGTAACATTTCTCTGATCCAGGTTCCATGATGCTGATGAGCTTGCCAGGAAGGGGTCTCAGAAACCTCATACCCGTTCATCGGTCTCGCTTTGACTTTTGTTAAAGAGGAATTACACACCTTATTTCTCAGGAAAGCGCAGAAAAGACTTAGCTGCATTTTTTCATGCAGACTTTTTCAGAAAATTTGTTGGACCCCCCGTCATTAAATTTCCAAACTCGTAGCTGTCATTGGACGATCGGCACACACGCGGAAAAGCTAGGTTTACCATTTAACTCCTATTGCAGCAGCTGTGGTGACCTTTCAGAGAAACATACTATTGAGTGCTTTTTCTCTCAATCTAATTAAATAGGACGCATCACAATATAGCTACTCCTCTCCAAGGGCAATCCCTACCCACTGTTCAAGACTCGATGCCCTGGCCTTGGTACTCCCTGTTTTCGCAAACGAGGCTCTGTTGACCGATGACAAGGCGGTATAACCTTGTCAGCACTTTAAGCTAAGGTATTGAGATGCCCGTGCCGAGAGCACATGGCTGGTAGTGCCTAAATAACCAGTCTTTAACGGTCCCCTCCGATGCTTAGGCAAGGTCGGTTGCATTAAGTGCCTTACCACGGGAAGCCGGCTCTGCCGTGGCGGACCACACCTTCCGTGCCTACTCTTGGGACCAGAAAAGTGAATGAAATTTAAAACGAGGAAATATAAAGAAGAAGGAGTAAAAGAAAAAATCGAGAGTGTGATGGGCACGCTCTCTGAGGATGATCTCCTGGCTTCCAGCCACGACACGATCGTCGAGCCAAGTACGACGAGCGGTGCATGACACAGCACCCCTCTTCTCAGGCCAAGCAGACTTCAGTCTGCCTCCAAGACGGCCTCTGGTATGGTAGTCAAGGCGGCCTCTGGATAGGTTTCCATAGGCGCCTCTGGTAAGGCTGCCAAGGCGACTCCTGCCAATGATGCCCTGGTGACCACTGCGAAGGTCACCAAAAAGAAAAACAAAAAATCATCCGTTGCCCTGCTCAAGGTGCGTTACCTAAGGGCACGAGCGGGACATCGAGGATCGTGCTAAGTGCGAGGCCGCTATCAAAGAGTACGAGATCGCGACCGCAGCTAAGCTTAACCAGCCACAACAACAACCACATCAACGGGCTAAATCGACACGGAGCTCGACTAAGCGCAACCGTTCACAGGTGTGTGGACGCGAAGCCAAGAAGAGCAAATACTGCTCAGCCCAGTGAGTTGAGGGCTCTTCAATGAGTGGGGTAGTCGCGGTCACGAGGGCGGCTTACAGTGAGCTGGCCAGGGATCATCTCCAAGTTGCCCTCGTGGACGCAAACACCAATAGTGGAATCGTGGTGCTGCCCCTTTGAGATGCTACTGAGGGACAGCTATTTAGTATGGTCATCAGACACCTCATTGACAATAAAGGACCAGCACCTGTCTTCGACTCAGGCGAAATCTGTCGGGGTTATCGGGTAATAAAATGTGCCAATCAGTTCTCGGAGGAGCCTTGCTACAGTTAGCAATGCCTGGGAAGGGCTTCAGCTAAAGCCCATCCCTGCTTCAGAAATTCCAAGGCGACGACGAGCCAGAATAATCTTCGACAATGTCCAAAATACTTGGATTACTTGACATGATAAGTAGTGTAAAAAATAAATTCATATAAATAATTACTACCATCTATACTAACTTAGTACCGCAATTAAGAAAATTAATTAAAAAAAAGTAATAAATGTTTACCCCGGAAGGCCAGCAAACGTCAAAAGAAGATGAATTAACTTTTATTGTAAATACATTAAACAAATACCGTTTATCCTAATTGACGAGGCTAACGGAAACTACTTCGATGACATGCAGTTCCATCAAATTAATAAAAACATCAAACCCCAAAAATATTTACAACAATCAACTGTTAGTCAAATACGAAAGAAGGACATACGATTTTTTTCATGCTAAAAAAACCCACCAAAAACAATGATTAGGGTAAAATTTTCTGCATTAAATACAATTAACAGACGCTCATGTAAATAAATGCTGACACACGTGTGTATGTGTGTGTGCGTGTGCTTGTAGCGGCCCCACTGTGCATGGATTATGCATTTAATTTTTTATCAAGACGTTTCGTGAAGCGAATCATTGACAATTAACCTTTGGAGAAGCAGTCAAGAACCTCATTCGCGCTTTAAACTAACTACCAAATGATTTGAATGCGGCGTTGAAGGGGTGAGGTGGCGGCAGTTACTGCGACGTTTGCAGCAAATGTTTGGTAAATAACTTTTTTCTTCCATTCCATTCCATTTTGGCGTCTTTGTTTGTTATGGAGACGAATTTGAAATGCCGCCAGAGAATTAATTTTAATAAAACTTCTCTTGAAGCTTCTAAACATTTTGCAGTTAAACAAAAGTTGGGTGTAAACGTGAATAGCTCATTTGAACATCCGTTTTTATGATGACGCATACGCGTTGTTGTTGTACGTTGTTCAAAGTGTCAAAACGTTGCACAGTTGAGTGATGAGTAGCGATGATGAAGTTGTTGGCTGTCTGTTAGAGTTGATGACCAAACAATTCTGCTGATTGGTAGAATTTTTAGGTGCTTCCTCTTATTTTTTTATTTTTAATTAAAATGTATTGGCAAGATGGTAAACTCTTCAAAAATTTTATTAAGAAGGACGAAAATATTGTTTGGCCATGTGAGGCTTAGTATTCTGATGTGAGGCGTCGCCGATCAACAGCGCTGGTGTTAATCAGAATGGCCAGTAAGGTGTTTGGGGTAGGGCTTCGGCTTTACGTCATACTTTAACTGAAAACTTCGACTTTTTTAGTTTCAGATGATTCTACGACGAATGCCGATTGGCACCGCAGAGCACCTCTCGAAAAACATATCTCCAAAAAAACTCTGTCATGGGCTTATTTGTCAATATTTTATTATTAATATTTTTTAAAAACTTATTGAAAAGATGTACAATAACATGAAACTGATTTTATTAAAGTATCTTAAGCCATATTTCTGTAAAAAATTAAAAAAAAAAGTGTTTTTTTTTTAGCGCTAAACCCTACCACCCCCTTAAGTAAGCTCATGGCAAGCCTTGGCGGTCCAATTCAGAGCAAGTTAACACTTTTAATGGACACGAAGAACTCGATTCTTCTATACGTATACGAAATATGGGAAAGATTCGCTAAGGGTGCAATGCCGGCGAAAAACTTTACAATATGTGCAACACCCCTGTGCTTCTTGATTGTCTTTTTCGTATAAAACAATATCTAAAGCAGTGGTTTTAGTTGTCAGCGGAACCATCCCTATAGATCTTGTACCACAAGAGCGCTAACGTAGATGGCAGGAAAAAAAAATTGCTTCTCCGACATTAGAATTCAAACGCTCACACTTTGGCAAACAAAATGGAACTCTGAACGGTATGGTAGATGGACAGCGAGACTAATACCGGATCTAAAGAATTGGTTAGAAAAAAAGCACGTTGAAGTTACCTGTTACCTCACTCATTTTGTGCCCGGACATGGACATGAACCCACCAAATTGCATTTATGGAGATACTGAATACGATGATGCGGAGCACAACTTCTTCATATGCAAAAGGTGGAACACAGAGAGAACAGATCTGCAACGAGCAATTGGTGTATTTACACCTGAAGAAATAAACGAAGAAATGATGATATGCGATTCTTCCAAATGAAATGCCGTCACAAATCGTGGATATTATCCGAAAAAAAGGTGTGAAATGGACTTATGCTGAAGAGCATTAAGCTTATGCTGCCGTCTTGGACCTCTACCTCGGAGCGATGCGAAAGCGGTCCCGGGGTTGAGGGAAAACTCCAAAAGCAGAAGTTTCTCGACTGCAAATGAGAACTTTCTTATTAGGCTCACTTAGGTTCCTAGTCACAGTGGCATAGCGGGAAACCCGCTAGAGTGGCTTGACAGGATACTCTCGAGCGATTTTCCCGCGAAATGAGAAGAAGATATTGCAATATCCTTCTGGCCACGTGCAAATCGAAGGCTAACAAAGGTGCAGCATTCGAATTTGTGGGCATTACTGAACATAATTCTTCAGGTTTCCATGCGATGAGACTTTCTATTGCTTCAATAACAGGAATCGTCTGGAGGATGAGGTGGAGTCGTCTCAGTACCTTCCCCTCAGCTGTTCTACTTTAACCGGGCTCAGATTCCAAAATCTTAGCTCGCACTTTTGATGTATATCTTTAAAAGCTTGCGCGCGGTTAATGCAATTGTAATTAGCCATCGTTCGGTCGCCATTCTCCTCTCACCCAATAGCCGTGGCCGGAGAGAACATGCATGGTGTTTTTGAGTCTTGTCGTCTAAGATTTTTTTATTATCTTTTTTATTCTGGACTCTGTCGGATGATTATGAGGATCGAAAATATCGCAATTTCATGAAATTTCTAATTTTTACAAATCTACTATTTTTGTAGGAATTTGGGTTATTCTTCTCTGTCATCTCCCGCTGCATGCGCACCGCTGCTGAGACGATAGTTGGCTTCCATCGCCAACGGCGCAACAATTGGTACGACGACGAGTGCCGTGCCGCCACAGTGGCAAAAGACTCAAAATACCGGGCTACACTACGATCGGCTGTAACGCGCACTACAACATAACAATACCACGAAGCGAGGAGGGAAGGGAGGCGTCTTTTCCGGCGCAAGAAACGGGAAATGGAAAAGCGTGAGAGCGACGAGCTGGAGATGTTGGGTGACAGGAACATTACCCGAACATTTTTATAAAATTTAAGGTTCCGGCAGAGGTGAAAACGGCAACCTGATGATAGATATTTAGTGCATGCTTGGGTTGGATGGAAGAATCATTTCTTGCAACTGCTAAACGGTGGCAGTAGCGATGTGGACGACGATGGTTGATCTCAGCCGTGGACGATGGAATAGTCGTAACGGGAGTCGACAGACTACCGGACGATCTATACAAATCTGGAGAGGAAGATCTAGCACCGCATGCACCGCAAGCTCGTCTGCACAATATGGTCGGCTGAAAGCATGCCGAACGACTAGAGCCTAAGCGTGCTCTGCTCAATCTTCATGCAAACTACTCAAATTGTCACAAATTACGCAAAGATTAATCTTATTAGCGACGCGAACAAGGTTTTATAGAACGTATTTCGTGAGAGACATGAGCCCATGGCCAAATAACTGATTGGACCTTATCAGTTTGACTTCAGATCTGCTAAGTCTACTATTGACCAGATCTTCACGATACGCCAAATACTGGAGAAAACGCACTAACGACAAATCGATAGACCACCTTTTCGTCGATTTCAGCTGCTCTCGATGGCACAAACAGGAACTTCCTCTACGCCGGTACGTCTGAGTTTGGTATCCCCTCAAAACTTATACGGCTGTGTAAAATGACGTTCAGCGCTATGGTAAGCTCCGTCAGGATCGGAAAGGCCTCTGCGAGCCGTTCGACATCAAGCGAGGTTTCAGAAAAGGCGATTTCTTTTCGTGTTATTTCTTTAGTCTCGATCAGAGTTGAACCGCTTTGGCACTATTTCCTACAAAAGTGTCATGCTATTGGCGTATGCTGAACAACCGCGCCTTATGTTCAGCGTACTCCAGTCTGGAGAAGCAAGCAGAAAAAGTGAGTCTTGCGGTGAACGAGAGTCAAACAAAGTATCTGCTGTCAACATACAAAAAGTCCTCGCGTCTTGGACAACACGTCACTGTTGGCAACCGCGATTTTGAAATGGTGAAGAACTTCGTTTATATAGGAACCAATATAAACAGCCAAAACTATGCCAGTCTAGAGATAAAACGAAGGATAACTCTTGCCAACAGGCGTTACTTTGGGGCTCAGTAGGTAATTGAGAAGTAGAGCTCTCTCCCAAAAAAGCAAAACCTCGCTGTACGAAAGCCCAATCATACCCGTCCCTGTATATGGCTCAGAAGCTTGGCAGATTAGAGGTCACTGGGAACGTTCGAGCGGAAAACTCTTTGGTGCTTTTCGCGTAGGCGAGACTGTGTACCGTAAACGATGGTACAGCGAGCTGTATGAGCTATACCGAGATGTGGACATAGCGTATTAAGGTACAGCGGCTGCGCCGGCTTGGTCATGTCTAGAAGATGAACGAAAATGCTGCGGCACGGCAGTCCTTCGAGAGGCAAACCCACTGGTGGACGACGAGAAAGAAGAAGACTTAATCTACGTTGGGGAGTCCAAGCGAAGCGTAATCTGGTAGCACTCGGTGTCACCAATTGGCCCAGCAAGTAACGAACCGAGATTTAGATTCGTTCAAAACTTATAATCTAAGTAAGTGGGCTATCTATGCTATTCAATTGCAGTCGAATATTCATCGCTTTTTCCCCATATGTTTGTATGAATATCCACATAGAAATTATGCACTGCGAATTCCCTTAATTTCAGCGCATCGTCAACAGCAACATCCCGCGAACATCACTTTAGATGCCCATCAGTTGAAATGTCGAATGACGATCGCAAATATTTGACAGCGAAAACAGATAAACAGCCAAACACTTAAACTAAATTAAATAGCGCATTTATCGAATGCAACCATGGGCGCCTAGAAAGTTGGAGCTGCAATTGTAAGAGAAGAGAAAATAGAAAAAAAAAGAAAAAATATTGCGTTTTGAATACGAGTATAGAGCCGCTTGAAGACATACTCGCCCCCGCCAGTTGCATTCTCATTCATTTACGCCACATGCGAGATGAACAAGCAAAATTGCAGACGATCCCTCTTCCCAATGTATTTGGCAGTGCGTGGGAACTCAACGAACACAAAGTGATGAGGATGAGATTTTCTGTGATTTTCACGGCGATTGCGAAATGTCGAATTCACAGCACAGAAAAGGAGCAGTCAAGCAGTGCAAGTGCAGGTACGACTGAGTATGAATGCAGCCATTTGAAGAGTTGCTTTCCATTGATGATTGCTTTGCGATTGTGATTGCTTGGCAGAAATGGAGTTACATGCCACGTTCGCCTTCTCATTAATTTTCCTATGCTTAGCTAAAGGTTTGGGTATTGTATTGCGATTGATTTTCCCAGCAAATTAATTGAACTGACAAACATATTTAAATGCTAATGGGTGTGCGAAAATATAGGGAAAAGATTTTTTTTGTACTTATACTTTTTTGCAGAGTGTCTGCTTATTTTGCGGGAGAGAGTTGTGGGTGTATACTACTTACTTTTGTTGTTGCATTTTTCATTAAATAATTTTTGGCTCTACTTCATTTTGTATAGCACTAAAGATTTTTTTATTAGGGCAAGGCGATGCCTTAAATTGTCCAGCATCAGCTGTGAATTACGATTTGCAAATGTAATCACACAAACGGCCCTCATCACAGTGTAGGTTTATACCCTGCAGAGAAAAATGTAACTTCAAGGCGGCATAAAATGAAGAAATTGCGTGTTTGAATAACTGCTTTAGTAAATAAAATATTGGGTAGGAGAATAAGTTTCCGCCCTCGTAAAAGAGGTGTCGCTGCTGACACTATTTTTGTGTTCGCTCTAGTAATATACAGGTAATTTGAAGGTGTATCTGTGAGGTCTCGATCGCAATAATTGACATTCGTTTGAAACGTGAAGATCCTTTTTATCTGGCGTCAAAAATGTCTACGTTCGTCCCGAAAATGTGAATATCTGGTCGAAGGTAGATATTCCAGGCCTGAAACCACACTGATACGGCCTAATCAATTTGTTGGCAAGGGGTTCCAGCCTTTCACAAAGTACGCTTGATGGGACCTTGTATGCGATATTGAGAAGGCTTATCCTACTGTAGTTGGCGCAGTACGCGGAGTGACCTTTCTTAGGGATTGAACAAAGCACTCTGAGTAGCCAGTCGCTGGGCATACCTTCATGTGACCACATTTTGCCTATGAGTATTTGCACGCTTTTCGTTAGCTCAACACCTCCGGTCTTGAAGAGATCTGCGGGCAGGCAATCCGCTTTGGTGTTCTTAAGCCGGGCAATAGCTCTCAAATCTCGTCATAGTCGGCCGGGGCAACGTCGTCGCTGTCAGCAGCAACTGCACAACTAGGATCAACATCACCATTGGTGGGGTGTACACATCATCACCATTTAGTAGTCTTGAGAAGCGACTCCTCCATCAGTTATTTTGGAAGTATCAGCATACTCTGGACGGCCGTTACAAGGTTTGCTCTCTATTAATTATTATTATTTTTTATTACAAATTTTTAATTATTAATATTTAACTGGTCTAAAACTGGAATGGATTGGAGTTTTTTTTTTCAATTCTAACTGGTCTAAAACTAGTTCTTTTGAAAGCATATTAGACTAGAATTTGTTTGACTAGTATGAACCTATTTTACCTAGTATTTTGCTAATGCGTGACTACCACTTGCTGATATTTTAAAATGATAGAACAAGAACTGGTTGAGCTGTAGGCTAGGTTAGGTTGGTATGGTGGCCCAGGGAATGGGCACACTTGGACGAAGAAAGGACGTCGTTTGTGATACCATTATGAAGGGGGCAAGGTGAGAGAGAAAGACCGATGGGATACAGGGAGAGGGCGGGGAGAGGTGGTGCTGGGATAGTTGGGAGCGTGCGGATTACGAACCATGACTATGTTTGCGTCAACCGCTTTATGCTGCTGATGAAATTCTTCAGATTTGAATGTCAGCGTCAGCTAAATCAGCATGCGTGACAAAGAAGTAAGAGCCAAGATGCCTGGATCTTAGTCCCGCCAGAGCAGGGCAACTAAGGAGAAGGTGCTGAGATGATTCCACCTCATCCTCCATACATCCAGCGCAAAAAGGACTCGAGGTGATTCCAAGTCTCACAGCATGCATTCCTCGCGCATTGTGTCCTGTGAGAGAACCCACGAGATTAGAGAGCTGATATTTTGTCAGCCTCAGAAGCTCGCCCGAGCACCTCCTCTCCACACGTGGCCAGAAGGATTTCGCGACCTTACACGTTTGTGTACTTGCCTAGTGCTCGCTGAGTTGGTGCAATGCCCACCTTTCCAGGAGCAGATCGCCGGTAGTCAGGGGGATCCCAATTCTCTCCCTTCGCGGGGAAATCACCTCACATGCCCCTTGTCTGGCCGCCTCATCCGCCTCACGGTTTCCCGCACTGTCGCTGTGGCCCTGATGAGGCTGTTGTCAAAGAATTCGGACGCAGTCGAAAGCGAGGTCAAGCAGTCCTTGCCCAATTCCGCATGCACCGTCATAGACCCGAGGGCCCTTATTGCCGCTTGGCTGTCGGAGTAAATATTTTCTTTTTTGACTGTTAGTACGCATGTGAGCAGCCAATCAGCGGCCTCCTTGATTGCGGCAACCTCTGCCTGGAATACACTGCAGTGGTTCGTTAACCTGAATTTGAGCCTGATTGGGAGCTCCTCGCAAAAGCATCCTCGGCCAACCTTTCCTTCCAACTTCGATACATCCATGAACAAATTCACCAGGCCTTGCCTCCAAGTGTAGCCCTCCGTCCACTCTTCCCTTGACGGAATATAAGTGGAGAAGATTCCGGTTGGACTAAACTAGGGTATACACTGATCCGTTGACAGAGGGATGAACTCGAAGTTTCTAAGGATGCTTGAGTGCCCATAAGTGAGGTTGAGCTTATAGTTCCAGCCCCTCAGACTGATTGCAGTACGTGTAGCGGCAATTCTGCCAGCGATGTCTACGGGTACCACATTTAACATTGCGTTGAGCGCCAGAGTAGGAGTCGTTTGAAGCCCTCCACTGATTCCAATGAGTGCCGACCTCTGAACTCTCTCCAGCTTCTTCACCAATGTCGTCTTCTCTAGTGAGTTCCACCAGACTATGACTCCATATAACAAGATAGGCTTTACAATAGTAGTATATAGCCAGAAAATAACTCCAGGCGAAAGGCCACATCTTTTGCCAATTGCGCCCTTGCACCCATACACGGCGATTGTTGCCTTCCTAACTCTTACCTCAATATTGGGCTTCCATGTAAGCTTGCTGTCAAGAATAATACCTAGGTACTTCACCTTGTCAGAAAGCATCAGCGCCCCCAAATGAGGGAAGTTGAGCTCTGGGTATTTTATGTTTCCTCGTAAATAGGACGAGCTCCGTCTTAGGAAGATTCACCGACAGGCCGCAGTCCGTTGTCCATCTAACAACTACGTTCAGATATCCCTGCATCAAGTTGTTCAAAGTATCCACAAATTTTCCTCTAACGATTAATGCGATGTCATCCGCGTAAACCACCACCCTGCAGCCCCCTTTCACCAGCTCCTCCTTGAGCTGTTAAGTGAACTGGTAGTATTCTGGTCCACAGTTAAGACTTTTTCCTGCAGGGTATGTTTGTACATACGTACATACATGGTTGAGTTCACGGACATTCCTACGAAGCTGATATAAATATTTAAGCAATAATACTTGTGTGCCCTTTAAAGCATACGAATTGCATGTGTATGTGTATGTAGGTGTACGAGTATTTGTCGTAGCCTTCGAGTGAAAAACTCGCTTACTTGGCGGAAAAATTTCTCCTCACCATGCAATAAATCAAGTACAAATCACTTGACCTCCTACAACGTTTTGTATTTGTTCTTTTTCACTACACTCTTTTGTTACTCTCCCATTACCCCTCAGCTGAGAGTACAATGCGATTGCAGTTGTTGCCCATTTTTTTACACATTGATATGATATCGAGCAACAACGAATTGACTGCCGTTTAAGCCGACTTACAAGCGCTTAACTAAGCGTTGGCTTGGCTGTTGCTTGCTTGCTTGGCTCAGCTTCGACTCGTTGTAGGAGAGGATTGGGGGTGCCTTGATTGCGGGTGCCGCTTTGTGCCGTTTCTTGCTGTCTTGCTTCAAATTTGCCAATTTACATAGAAAAATATTGACACACACAAACAATTTATCTTGCAATTTATTTACAATTTGGACCAGAGTGCTTCCCAGTGCGCGACAGATTAGACCACCATCGGCATGTGGACGTAGTTGAGCCACTGCAGTATTGCCATTGCCACCACCTCTGCTGCCACCAATTGTGCGACAGTGTTCTGTTGACGATTTGTTGTACTGGCGCGCGGCAGTTACAGTTTCTGCGGAAAAGTAGCAGTAGTCAATGATGTCGTATCGTAAATATGTTTGGGCTGGTACTCGTACAACTCCACATTGCCAACTGGTCCCTCTTAGGCGGAAAGGTTTGTGGTTGTAGTTATTGTTGCTTTTTTCGCTACCAACAAAACCATCAGCACCAGTCAACTCAGCGTGGCAAAAGTCACTATGAAATGCACAGCTTTTGCTCTTTTTTTGCGGTATTGTAAGTAATTCTTAATCACACACTAACTTACAAGCACTTTAACCCATTTGAAAAAATTGTATGTGCAATTTATGTTGCGGATTTTTCGATCACTTTGATTTTCCCCAAGCCAAATTATTTTCAATGGGTGACCTTCTGATATTTTTCCTATTTATTTTATTTGTCGCAAATATTTTTACGCTGTTGCTGCATTTGCTTCCTACCAGATTGCTGGGTTTGTCCAATTTTGAACAGCAATCGATTGCTAGAAATATAAAAAAAAAAAAAAATTTTACTTCAGTTAAGTTCGCATGCAATCCTAAAATTCATCTTTTTCATAAGTGAATGAATATAAAATATTAAGGATTTCATTGTATAGAAGGCGTCTAACGTATTTAGGCATGGTGAACAGATTTTTGGAGGTGTGCTCTTTAACAGACCGTTATTCGGCTCTGAGCGAAAAAAAGTGCGTGTAGCGTAGTACACATAACAGAAGTGAAACTTTCAAGGCAGGCAAAGAAAGAGGTAGATCCGAGAGATAATGAGAGAGAGAGAGAGAGAGAAAGAATAAATATCTCAATAAATTCACAACATTTTCAGAGAATACAAATAGACAAAATGTACAAAAACAAAAAACTGCAGACTCATTATCATACTTTGATAAGAGAACCCTATGGTATGATACAGACGTAGGCCCCAAAAGCTATAAGGTAACTGGAGGAGTTCCTCAAGGCTCTGCACTAGGCCAGGCACTGTGGAATATCATGTATGATGGAGTGCTACGCGTTGAACAGTGGTAGTTGCAGGGAAAACGCTAAACGAGGTCTCAGGAAGGGTAGAGGACACCATCAATAAAATTAAGCAATGATTACAATCGTCTGGGCTAAGACTAGCAGACCATACGACCGAACTGGTTCTAATAAGTTCTAGGCGCAAAGTTGAAAAAATTCGAATAAAGGTTGGTTATCACAATATAAAATCAACAGATACCATAAAATACTAAGGGGTAATGACTGACAGAATACTCAATTTTAAAAAGCATCTGGAATACGCAAGTTCCAAAGCTGCAAACTCCTGCGCGGCTTTATCGCGACTGATGCCCAATGTGGGTGGACCAAGACAACAAATGAGAGCATTGCTAGCAAGCGTCTGCAACTCGATCCTGTTTTACGCCGTGGAAGTGTGGGGCGACGTAGTGAAATATTCCAGCTATTTGAGACAGGTTAAACGGGTGCACAGATTATGCAATGTTAGAATCATTAGAGGCTGCAGGACCATATCTGACGAAGCAGCAGGGGTAATAGCAGGCAGAATTCCCCTCGATATATACATAGGTAAAATGCATGAAACAAAAATACCAGCATGCAAAAAACGGGTGGGTATCTGGTGACAAAGCATCACTGAACGACGCCCTACAGAGGATCGATGATACCGCTCTGCTAAACTGGCAGACCAAATGGAATGACAGTGGGAAGGGAATAACCACTTTCACTATGATCCCCGACATACAGAAATGGATCAGGAGAACATATGGAAACGTTACCTTCATGCTGACACAGTTTTTAACTGGGCATGGTTGTTTCAGGCAGTATTTGTACAAATACAATCACACAGACTCCCCATTTTGCCTATACTGCCAAGAAAAACATGAGACGCCTGAGCATACCCTGTTGGAGTGCTTTAGATTTGATGGGAAACGAAGTAAAAATGTCTGTGAGAGTCAAAATGTCTCTCACAATTAGTTTTTAAGCTCACCATTGTTAACTTAGTTGTAAAAAAATTGTTGTTGTTGGCATGTAACAAAGAGACATATTTTGGTTAAGATAACGTCATTAAATGAAAGATCAATTAGTAAGGGAGCAAATTAGGAAGCGTGCAGAAGAGAGATGAATATAAGCAGGAGTGTTAAGGAGAGAATGAGTAAGGAAGTGAGTGTTGTTGGTAGTGGGAACATCGATATGTGTCTATATCGACTCCATGAAAATATATTTTGTTTTTGTCAAAAAGTACTTCCGTTTTACTCTGTTATCGTTCTTTGAAAATGAATCACTCGCACTTCAACTTTGCTTTTTAATCCACTTGAAATAAATCTGAATAAAAACTGCAAAACCATATATGGGCGCATAAGCGGAAAAGGGTTAACAACATAAGAAAATCAAAATCAAATGTCATCAGCTTAATGACAGATCATCCCAAATATTGTAAATATTTAGTACGCCTGTACTCGCATATTTCATATGACCGAATGAAGCAAATGGAATTGCCTATGTAACATTTAACATCAGGAGCCATGAGCACGTGCACTAGCGATAAGCCACATTCAGCACTCGTCACCCGTCATTCAACTGATAAGTAAAATCTGCTACTCGTACATACACACATACATATGGTACACATGATTTAATCTCGTGGTATGCAGCAAAAACAACTGTGTGACTCATAACAGAATTCGCGGAACTCCCACGGCGCTCTTTCATAAGGGGAATTCGCAACATTTGTGAGATCGTCTCAATAGGAAGCCAGTTTTACATCAATAGTGGAGCAAATAGGGTCACATCAGCTGCTTTCAATATTTTATTAGAATTTGTTTTAATGAAAATGTACAAATTTATTAAACAAATAATACAAATTGGGCTTTTGCTTTCAATTTTGTTGCTTTGCTTAGCCAATGCACGATCTATTGAGGATGACGAAGGGGCGAGGGAGGGCTCTGTAAGTTCATGAGCAATATTACGCAGTGAATATGTGTATGTATGTATGTATGTATGTATAATGAATATTTGTGGTCTTACAAGCAGATACTGAATCCATCACCGGATACGACTATATTCCGACCAGACACAGAGAATGCAGAAATAGATGAACCAAAAGCTATGGTTAACACTGGAAGTGGATTATTAGATACTAAACATATTGAAAATCAGTGATCTTATGAGTTACTTCTTTTTGGCATTTGTGGAATATTAAAAAAAATAGTTGATGTACACTTAAGCACAATAGGAATGCAGTAAGACCTCCTCTGGGTGAACACACACCGTCAGTCAACTTTTCTCCGCTCAAGGGAAAGGTAGCTTATTTTAGAACTTTTTAATTTTTAAATAAATGTAATGCCATTTCTTATTTGAATAAAAGGTATTGATATTATATCATTCAGACAAAAAAATACATATATTTTTTCAAAAGTGAAAACGAAAATAAAAGTAAAGTCAATAAGCAAAATTGTTGTACGAGGTGTGTTCAAAAAGTATCGCGAATTTTGAATTTTCGCAAGTTACGTATATTCGAATTTCGATTTTTTTATGGCGATATGTTGGTACCAGTGATGGTAAATGATTTTTTGAAAAATCCCTACACAGCCCAAAAAAATTCCCTACTTTTCCCTACGCTTACAAAAAATTTTGCCTATACAATTCCCTACATTTTTTCTCCTAAGTTTAAACTATAATGAGGCATTTACAACGTCAAAATTGAATTATTTGCTTAAGTTTTGGACTTGGTGCTATTTTGACACTTTCTAATAAAAACAAATTTTATTTCAAATATACCTATATAAGTACACATATTTATTATATTATATTATAAACACAAATGTAAAGAAAAATTCAGCAAAAAGACTAAAAATTAGACTTTTTCATTACATTCATTTCGGTTTAAAGCAAGGCAGAGTTTTTGTTTTTTCAGAATCGGGCAGCGCGACATTATGCTCAGCGAAGAACATGCTAAGTCTTAATTCGAAATTTCTGGAACCATTTGTTTATTCGATTTTTTCTTTAAAAAATCTGTTTATTTTAGGAGTCTTTTTTACTGCCTTCATATTTTTTTGATGCATTTCTGATGCGGCGTGCTTCTGAAAATCAGACTTGCCGCAGTTCAAAACTTTGTCGCACGCAGCGCATTTTCATTTGAATGGATCGTTAGCCAAAACTTCCAACCAGCCACTAAAATTGTCGTCGTCAAGCCTCTTGTTATTGAACTTTTGTTTCTGATACTTGCATCGATTTTTCTGGTGTTCCTCCGAAGAGTCAGTCGAAGAGGGGGAACTCATATATAAGTACATATGCATTTTAAATATAAAAAAGCTAAAACTAAATTATTTGCAAACTTACTTCAAAAGTGAAAAGCACCAGAATACTAACAATTTTCGGGCGAAGAAAAAATCGCGTTAGCGTTAACGAAGAAAAAAACGGCAATGTTGCCGTATTAACGCTTTTAAAAGTATTCTGCCATAAAGGAAAAAAGTCTGGCATGAAACCTTACTGCGGATTTTTATTTTAAATGAACTTTTCTAATTTTTCCCGCTATTTCAAATTTTTTTCTGTCCTTCTTGAAAATTCCTTACATTTACATTAACAAAATCTGTCCTTTTCCCTACACCCACATTTTTCGACAAAAATCCCTACATGTAGGGAATTTTCCCTACATTTACCATCACTGGTTGGTACTCATGTCTCACACTCATCCCAACGAGTTCGGCCATTTTGAATGTTCTGTTAATTGTTGAAAAACGAGATTAAGTGCGCGGATACATTTCGAATGTTGGCTGTGTCATACGGAGAAGCTACTTTGGACCAAAGCAGCGTTTATCGGTGGTACAAAATGTTCTCAGAAAGCCGAGAAGATGTGAACGACGGAAAGCGTGCCGACGCCCGTAAAAAGCGCGCCAAGTTCGGTCGAATGAAAAAGTTTTGCTTGCCGTTTTCTTCGATTGCAGAGCCGGTTTGCATCGTGAGTGCTTGCGAGGCCAGTGCCAATGTAACAGTGAATGGCGAACGCTATCGTGCCACAATGAACACCCATTTTTATGCCGGAAACATTCGGTTCCAACAAAACGGCGCTTTTTCCCGTACATCCCGTGACACAATGAATTTTCTGCGACGTTGTTTCGGTGAGCAATTCATCTCTCGTTTTGGACCAGTGGATTGGCCAAAAAGATTGTGTGATATCACACCTTTGGACTTTTATTTGCGGGGGTATGCAAAGTCGAAAGGCTTTGTGGGTAAATCAGCTCCGATTGAGGCATGGGCAGCCAAAATTACTAAAGTTATTCACGATATAGCGACCGAAGTCATCCAGCGAGTCGTTCAAAATTGATGTTTACGGATGGCCGATTTTCCGCGCAGTTGCGGCCAACATTTAAAAGGGATTGTCTTAAAAAAATAAATATCATGAATGGTTCTACACAAAAATATTAAATATTTTAATTTTCAATCAATTAAGAATTCAACATAAACATGCCCCATAAGATTTTTAAATTATACTAACTTCTACTAGCAAAAATAATCCTGTATTTCCCTAGCAGCGTTCTGATGTTAGTCATCGTTGATTTCTTCCGTTTGATTGGAAACCAGTACAGAACTCAGAATTTTCTCCCACAAAAGAAGGAAATTAATAAAGCAACAGTCGAAAATTGCTTTAAGGTTGGAAATACGCATAAGAACCGCAAATGGTGTCGCCAGTACGGGAGACAAAATTCCCTCTCTTTTCCGCGTCCGTCCTTTTCCCACGAACAAAATGTTTCTCTTCCAAATGCTTCCCTGTTTAAATAGGCACATAGAGCTGTCCGTTAGGAGAAGTTTCACTCTATCATACATGTACGTACCTATCCGTTTATGACGAAATTATTTATTCAATATAGTTCAGACATTACGCAGCACTTTTCAAGCGTGTTTATCTCATCGTCATTTTCCCGACTCTAATGCATTTTTAATGAATTGTCGAAAGTGATTTCGTCTCACAATCAATTGTACATACATATACTTTCTTCTTGGCACACCCACTCACTCACATACCATACGCATGTATGTATGTACGTTCGTTCTTATGTAGGGTCTCTGTCCCGCTTTGTTGACAAATTAGCAGAGAGAAAAGCTCTTGAACTGCGCTTAATTAGCAGTGACTTTAGGTGAACCATTTGTTATACGTTTTATGGCGTTTGTTTGTTGTTGGAAAACTGCTCAAACAATGTTTGCGCGCCGAAGCTAGCAAGAGTATCAAAGATAACAGTTCATAAGCTCAGTCGTCAACTCATTTGTAGAAGAAAGTAAAGCTATGTAAAAGTACATATGGACATAAATATGTATGCACATTACAATAAAAAAAAAAAAAACGTGAAAACAATGTTACGCGTAAATCTCCGATTTTGTGCTTTTTTCATTTATAATATTCTCTTTGGTGCAAATGTGACAACTTTTATGAGAATTGTGTCACGAAGTTAACAGCGTGAAGAAAAGTGCCGAAATGAGAGCAAGGCACTTAAGAAACGATTAAAATGCCATTTGTGACATGCCACAAATCAGCGCGTCAGTTTTAGAAACTATCGCGACCAAATAATCATTAATTGTTACTTATTTATTATCAAATTGTGCGTTCATAAACGCCCTTAAGTAGCACGGATAATTACCTAAATGCATGCTTGTTAATGCAGAGCGACAGTGTTGGAGTTCAATGGCTCTTCCCTCTCAGCAGCTTTGTATCCAACCCTCAGGTACCTGATTTTTCTTTTGTGCTCTAATTTTTTGTCAAAATTAACAAGTTTGAAGCCCGTTTTTATTAGACTCTTACTTAACCTTATAAAGGGTAGTTAAATTTCAAGGGCCGATGTTGAATGTGAACCACACCTAAACGTCTAGCTCTTTTCTGCATCTTATTTGACATTTTTCAATCTCAAATTAACTCAATTTGAACCATGGAAAGACACACAATCGAGTAACGCGTTAAAGTTATTCAGCCTTACTATGAAAACGGGCGTTCAAATCAAAATGCATATCGCGCACTTCGTGATTTTTTCGGTCAATTTAACCGTCCAAATGTGCGTACAATCGGAAAAATTGTGGAAAAGTTTGAGCAAACCGGGTCTCTAGGAGATGTGAAAACACCAGTGCATGCTCGTACCGCTCGTATTGCAGAAAATATTGCTGCTGTTCGCGATAGTGTGGTTGAAGAGCCGTCCACCTTAACTCTTCGTCG
Source organism: Anastrepha ludens (assembly GCF_028408465.1). Taxonomy (NCBI): domain Eukaryota; kingdom Metazoa; phylum Arthropoda; class Insecta; order Diptera; family Tephritidae; genus Anastrepha; species Anastrepha ludens. Next base: position 31,486,400 of record NC_071502.1, on the reverse strand, counting down.
TGCCCAACAATTGCACCTCTTACGCTCGTCGTTGATGAACATTATGCATAAAGACTTGCGTTTCCACGCTTACAAGGTGCAATTGACTCAAGAACTTGCAAGCGTCGTCAATGGTCAGAGTGGTGGCAGGAAATGATAACAGTGAATGACCAATTTTCGAAGAAAATCATCTTCAGTGATGAGGCACATTTTCACCTCAGTGGATTCGTCAATAAGCAGAATTGCCGTATTTGGGCGAATGATAATCCAAGAGTGATTGCCGAAAAATCAATGCACCCGCAAAGAGTGACTGTTTGGTGCGGTTTATGGACCGGCGGCATCATTGGGACGTATTTTTTCCTAAATGATGCCGGTCAGGCAGTTACTGTGAATAGTGTTCGCTATCGTGAGATGATAACGAACTTTTTATGGCCCGAATTGGAAGATATGGATGTGGACGATATATGGTTTCAACAGGACGGTGCCACTTGTCACACAGCTAACGAAGCAATGGCTCTTTTGCGAGAAAAGTTTGATGGTTGAATAATCCCACGTGATTTGACACCGTTGGACTTATTTCTTTGGGGTTATTTGAAAGAAAAGGTGTACGTCGATAAGCCAGCAACAATTCAAGAGCTAAAGGATGAGATAATTCGGCACATACTGAATTCGGCATAGAACCTCCGCGGCGGCCATTTGGCGCGTACACCCTTTTTGGGTATTTGGCCGAGCTCCTCCTCCTATTTGTGGTGTGCGTCTTGATGTTGTTCCACAAATGGAGGGACCTACAGTTTCAAGCCGACATCCTAACGGGGCACTGTCCGCGGGGTATATATGCCGTGAAACTCGGAATTACTTCGAGTCCTTTTTGCGTCAGCTGTATGGAGGATGAGGTGGAATCATCTCAGCACCTGCTCCTCAGCTGCCCAGCTGTCGCGGGACTAAGATTCAAGCATCTTTGTTCTCACTTCTTTTCTGCGCCTGCTGATCTAGCAGGTATTGAAAACAAAAATCTGATGAACTTCATCAGCAACATAAAGAGGTTAGCACAACCGCAGACTAGTCACCGTTCGTAGTCCACGAACATTCAACCTTCCCCATCCCTTTCCCTTTCGTCCTCATTTTTCCTTCACCTCTTTTTCCCCTCGTGGTATCACAAAGGATGAACCAGACTTCTTCGTCCAAGTGGGCCCACTCTCTGGGGAACCATCACTACCTAACCTAACCGAACGGCAGATATTTTTTTTATGAGAAGCTTTTTAGGTGTCGGTGTAGGTGTAGCTGGTAGGTGTATGTGTATATTCTAAAATATGTCGAAGTAATGCAATAAACCCCACTATTCGTCTTAGCATCAGACGAACGCAAGAAAATGCCTCCTTCAATTGATTAATTGATTACTGGTTACCGCAAGCCAAATACAAAAAAAACTTGTATTAAATCAAGCAAGAATCTTAAGTTACCGTAGTTAATTTTTTGATTGAGTTCTTTTCTAGATTCGATACACGACTTAAATTGAAAGTAATAATTGTTGCAGCCTACAACATGTTGTTGCAATTTGCAGCTGTTTACCTGCCAACTGGTCGATCGACCAGCATCCATTGCTATTGCACGACCTTCCCATGAAAATGAGAGTATAATCCGCATTTGATGAAATGCGCTGGTGATGGCAGCGGTGGCGGTCGTTGCACGAATTGATACCCACAGTTGTTGTGATTTGCAAAATGAGTGCGCCAATTCAATGGCACTAGGCGCCATCCACAAACAAACACACGAACACAACCAAATGAAAGACACTGAGCGGCGCAGTGCGAGAGCTGCCAATTATGATTGGCAGTTATGGACCGACGGTTATTTGTTTGTTCCTTTACGAGTATGCGTTTATATTTACTCCCATGCATGCATACATACATACGTTCATACGTATGTTCATATGTATATAACTGTGTAGCATATAATCAATTCTCTTCTGAAATGTGATTCACTTGAATGCAAGGCAAATGAATCGCATTCATTTTGATTCGTTTCGATGTGATTCACAGCTGCCATTGGCCACCAAATCAATTTTCCAATGCAATTTTCTTCGAATGCTTGATTATTTGTGGTATTTAGTTTGCTTTTGCGCTGTTTGCCCAAGTATTTATGCAATTATGGGTAATAAACATACCTTGTGAAAATCTTGAGGACATACAAATACGTATGTATGTGCGTGTGTATGTGTGTATGTGTGCCTCTGCATTCTACTGCACATGGCGCTCCTGCTCCGCTGCGGCTGTAAGTCGATCAGTAAGAGTAAAAGAGCCAGAGAGTGCAGTCAGTCAAAATCAACTTCTAATTCAGTTGTACTGTCGTCTAATTGGAGTTTGTAAAAATCACAACAGCCACCTAAATTTCCTTGTATGGAATGGCTTCTTACTGCATTCAACTCATTTGACATTTTCGGCAGAAGATCAATGAGGAATTCGCCGGTATTTGTTTTAGCAAGATTAGCTTGCAACGATATTTTAATTTATATAATATACAGGGTCTTTCAATAGGTGCACTCGAAGTCGTTTTATAGCGCTCATCTTGATAAAGCTACAGCTGGCAGGAGTACTTGATTTTACCATCTAAACATGAAACGTTACACGAGTCAGCAATGCGTTGAAATCATTCCGTCAGTGAAAGGGATACTCGCACAAAAATTCATATCTGGTCATATTTTACATGGTGAAAAGATTTTTAGAGGTGAGCTCTTTAAGAGACCGTTATTCGGGTTTGGGTGAATTTGACAGAACTAGCTGATGGGCTGGGTAGTAAAATCTTCTCTCGACAAACAAAACTAACACTTGCCATCAAATCTTTTGGCGGCTACAAGTCGTCCGCACCATGTATCCTGCCATACTGAAGGAAGGCGCATAGTCCGTGACAGCAGCCCTGAAGAAAATCTTCTCTGCATGCCCGGCACTGGCCTATATAACACGCTCTTGGAGGATGGTGAGGGTCGACTTCATCCCAAAGGTTGGAAGAGACGACTATACCAGCCCCCAAAGCTTTAGACCCATCAGCATGACTTCTTTCGTGCTGAAACGTCTCGAACGACTGGTGGAATTGCGCATACGTCAGAAGTCGGTGAAGGTTCACCCTCGGTCTCCATTTAAGCATGCCTATCAAAGTGGGAAATCCTGCGAGTCGGCACTGTTAAACCTTGTTGCTAGGGTAGAGTTGGCCATCGACAGGAGAGACTACGCCATGAGCATCTTTTTAGACATAGAGGGGACGTTTGATAATGCCACTTTTGACAGTATGTGTAGCGTAGGTATGGCGTAGCCCGAGTGCTAGTGAATTGGATTTGTCTGATGCTGGCCCAAAGAATCGTCACGGTGCAGGCGGAGGAGGATCTGCTGGTGTCGTCCGGGGTTAATAGATGCAGCCCCCGAGGTGGTGTGCTGATGCTAACATAACCGGGCCAAGGAAGTTGGCCTCAGAGCCCGTTCTGCCACTCTTTTCTGCCCACAAGTGAGCTTGGCATATTGAGAGAGGTTCCAGATGGACTAAACTGATGTTATCTGTCATGCCCGACCGATTGTCGCTGATCCTTCTGTCTCTAAGTAGCACGGACTGTAGGCAGTTGGTTGTACTTATGACGGGCCACTTTCTGTCAGCGAAGCGCATGGAAAAAGTAGACATCTCAGACAGTGCACTCTGCCCGGTTTGTGAAGAGGAGGATGAGACGGCGGACCACTTTCAGTGCGTCTGCCACGCCTTCGCTCGAATCAGGCTATACCTCAAGCCTGGCACTGATTTGTTAAGATCACCTTGGCTCCTTGGCACCACAAGATCTACTGAGATTTGTTCGGAGGTCGAGTAGATTTAAAGAAAATTAAAAAGGAGGTCGAGTAGATTTAAAGAAAACGAAAAATAAAGTAACTGGTTTTTAACGGCGCCACCATAGATACTCAATTCGCCTTGCTGACAGCCATGGTGAAAAGATTTTAAAGGTGAGTTCTTTAATAGATCGTTATTCAGGTCTGAGCGAATTTTACAGAATCAGCTGATAGGCTGGCGTCACTTGGGGTGTTTTTACAACAAATCTAAGAGTGTGTTAGTGATATACAGCAACAAAAATCAACCAATGCCATATTGTTACCGTCTGAACAACGACTGATGGGACGAGTGTGTGATTGCATGTGAAACGATCGTGCGGAGTTCGAATCTTCCAAGTGGCGTATCAGCCGAAGTGCCGCTCACGATTTCCTATTTCATCTTAGTTAAAGAGCAAACCTTGAAATCCATCATTCTTGGCGGGCAGTGGCTGCCACGACGAAAGATAAAAAAACCTAAATCAGCTGATTTACCGATACCACCTTTAATAGATTCGCCTTGACACACTCCAATTACAGATTGATGCATCTTTGATTTTCCTTTGAAATACATGCACAGTTATTTATAGATTTTCCAAATTAGTAGCTTTACACGGTATCAGCTTCCAGCGGGTGTGACCTATTAAAAGTTGTCTCAGAGCATTAAAGGTAAATTCTCGTAAAATGGAAGTACTTGATTGCAACATATCGTTTCGCAGTCTTCCCAACTGCAATTTGGAAAATGTCGGCAAACATAGCCAATAAATTACGGCGAAAGCACCACACATACACACAAGCACATAGCAGCTATTTAGCGTTGAAGATGCTGCAGCTGACGAAGATGTTGTTGCCAGTAATTGCTGTTGACGACTGTAACGGTGCAAGAAATAAATGAAAAAAAAATTTATTATTTTCAGGCAACATTTTTGTGCTTTGCCGGGCAGTCATAGCAGGATAAGATCTCAAGAATTTGGGAAGGCAGAAGGAAAGTTGACTACAGAAGGAAGTTGACTGAAAATATTTTAAGAATTTATGTGAGCATTTGTATATTTGTGCATGTATGTACGTATGTATGTATGCATGTATGCAATAGCACACTTCCACGCGTTATGATAGGCAAATGTCATATGAAGCAAGCCAACCAACCAACCAACCAACCACCCGCCATGTCCCATTCCCTTTGCTTGCGCCAACGAGCAGCAATCGGCCGCGTGTCGATCACGTTTTCCAAATTAACCAAAATTGTTGCTACGAGTGCAATAAAAATCTGTGCAACAGCGGCAACAACAACAACAACAAAACAGTGGCAACTGCATAAATAACCGTATGCATTTGCCGTAATGATGATTGAATTTTGTGCCACAATTACAAACACACAAATATCGCCACTAACAACCCGTACAATGTAGCCATTTATGTGCACACATGTGTGTGTGTGTGTGTGTATGTATGCATACATAGAAACTCGGATTGAAAAGGTTTTTGTGCACATGCGCAACACCTTGTAGCAAAGGTGGCGTGTACCTGATGCCAATATCATTAGATAGCGACCGCAAGATCAATTTGAATTGGCCGCATGCGCAATGGACACCGAGGGGAAAAGAGAGAGGGAGGAGAGGGAGAGCAAGAGAAAGAGGCAGAGGGATTGCGACTGCGATCTGCATGTGTTGCTCCAACAATGCTTGCTTGCTGCACAACTAACTACTGCTGCAGCAGGAGCCGAAGCTCGTCGGCAAAAGCGGGCCATCTTGCAGCAGCGGTACGATAAAGCGGCGCGATAAAGATGCGCGCGAGTTCCAAACAAATTCAGGGTTCTCCAATATGAGCGCATCGAAATAGAGTAATGAAAAAAAGGAAAATAAAAAAATTACTTATTTTCAACTCTTGATATGGGAATAAGTTTCCGCTCTCGTAAAAGAGGTGTCGCTGCTGACATTAATTTTGTGTTCGCTCTATTAATACATAGGTGATTTGAAGGTGTATCTGTGAGGACCCGCTCGCAGTAGTTGACATTCGTTTGAAGCGTAAAGATCCTTTTTTATCTGACGTCAAAAATGTCCACATTCGTTCCGAAAAAAATCGAAGATACCCAACTACCACAATTCTTCGATAAAGACGCATGTAGAACCCTTGATGATATGTCTAAAAAGTTGGGTGTTCACAGCTCAACGTTTCGGTAAACGCTTGCTCACGATGGCAAGGGTCCAGATAGCAGGTAACTGGGTGTCACATCAATTGAAGGAGAGGCATATCGAGATACGTTTGGTGACGTGTGAGATGCCTCTTGAAAGAAAAGGGTTTCTGCATCGCATCGTCTCTGGCAATGAAGAATGGATCTATTATAATAACCCTAAACGTCGAAAATGTTAGAGCCTGCCAGGTGAACCAGGTCCATCGACAGCAAAAAAAAGTGCGTGTAGCGTAGTACACATAACAGAAGTGAAACTTTCAAGGCAGACCAAGAAAGAGGGAGAGACCCGAGAGGGAATGACAGAGAGAGAGAGAGAGAAAGGGAAAGAATATATATATAAATAAATTCACAACATTTACAGAGAATACAAATAGACAAAATTTACAAAAAACCGAGAAGGGTCGACCGGTGTAGGTAAACGCCGGACACAAACCATGGCAACAACGCGCACTACTCCGAGCGTTTATCACCCGCACAAACGCAGCGATTCCAGGATCGCAGCAACGGCACAAATTATAGCAAGGGAACACCAATAAATCCGACGCTGGAATGGATAGCACTTTTAGTGTGCACAAGCACTAGCCAGGAAACAGAAATAAGCGCCAAAAAGTACGCACCAAAAAAAAAAACGCCAAAAATTGGGACCAAAAAACGCCCCAAATAGTAGGCATCAAGGAAATATAACGCCAAAAAGTAGGCACCAAAAATATATTTCCTACAAGTTTGTACCAACAAACAAGCGCCAAAAAGTAGGCAGTGTTATTTCTCATTAGAAATTAGCAACCACAAGGAAAACTCAGGAAAAATAGCCTAAAGTGTATCTAAGATATATATAAGGTATAATTCTCTCTCTCCTTTTCCTCTACGTTATATCTTTTTTCTCTCTCGTGGAACGTAAATGCCCAAAACGTTGCATGGCCTTGAATTTTTACTCTCCATTGTCGCTCATTCATCTACGCCTAAGTAGTTTCACTTCAAAAAATATTCATACTTCAAAGGTTATGTTGCGCATCTAGTGAGATCAGAAGGGTGTCATCTATTATGAACTCCTTAAACCATCTGAAACCATTACTGGCGATCGTTACCGACTGCAGCTAATGCGTTTGAATCGAGCTCTCAAAGCAAAGCGGCCGGAATGGACGCTGGATATGATAAACTGATTTTGCTGCATGAGAACGCCGGGCTACACATTGCTAAATCGGTCTAGAAATATTTAAAGGGACTGAATTGGGAAATCTCGCCCCACCCACCGTTTTTCCAAGACATTGCACCTTCGGATTACCATCTGTTCCGATCCTATTCCGAATGCACTCAGCCCTTATTGGAGAGCGATTCACTTCTTACGAGAGCATCGCAAACTGGCTCAATGAATGGATCAAATCAAAAGAACTCGAATGTTTCGTCAGAGGAATCCGTATGGTGGCTGAAGGATGGAGTAAAATTGTAGCTTCCAGTGGTTCGTATTTCACATTATTTAATTGTTTAAGTAATTCATAACTTTGGCTAAGAAAGGACAGAAACTTATTCCCACTACTAACTAGTGGTATCTACTCTGCTATATACAGTTCCAGCATGGGCGAAGTACTTGGAGGTTAAAAATGTATTAAACAAATAAAAGACATATGAGGCCTTGTGCACACTTTCGAGCATTGAAGGTGATAAGCGCGTACAAAACAAGCTCAGATACAGCTGTAACGATGATCACCGACATGACGCCCATCGATATTTTGGCGGAAGAAGGAGTAAGAGTGTACGTGCTAAAAACAGGGTCACACTAATATAACAGCGATTGTAGAAAAAGAGAAAGCTACATTCTTACTAAAATGACAGGAGTATTGGGAAAACTCGACGAGGGAAAGGTGGACCTATATGCTAATCCCAAGCATCGAAAGATGGTTAAATCGAAGCTATGAAGAGCTTAACTTCCTGCTAATACAACTCCTGAGAGGTCATGGCTGCCACCAGAGGTACCCGCATCAACGTACGTGAGTCGCCTTTATGTTTAGTATACCATGAAGAGGAAGATGCAGACATGTGTTTTTGGTATACTCACGATGAAGCGATGAACTTTGTTGTGGGAAAGCGATGGAGAGGCAGACCTTTATGTGTCTGCAGCGACAGGCAAGCAGCGCTTATGGCCTTAGACAGCCCTCCAACCATATCAGAGGTAGTCAAGTCCTGTAAATCCTGGCTGAACAATGTCGGTAGACTTATAGCCTGATGGTTCCGTGACACTTGGGTATCGCGGATAACGAGACCTCTGACTCCTTAGCTAAGATGGGCTCTGAGGCCAACTTCTTTGGCCCAGAGCCCGTTTTGCCACTCCCTTCTGCGGCCATCAAAGCCACGATTAGCAAATGGGTAACTACCACCCACAACCGAGCTTGGCAGGCTGAGAGAGGCTGTAGATGAACTAAACTAATGTTACCTGTCATATCCGATCGACTGTCGCAAACCCTTCTGTCATTTAGCAGAGGGGGGTGCAAACGGCTGGTTGGACTGATGACGGGCCACTTTCTGTGGGCGAAGCACATGGAAAGGTTGGGCATCTCAGACAGTGTACTCTGCCCAGCTTGTGAAGAGGAGTATGAGACTGTGGACCACTTCTTGTGCGTCTGCCCCGCCTTTGCTCGAATCAGGTTTGAGGTCTTTGGCACTGATGTGCTAAGAAGTGACCATCTTGGCTCCTTGGCACCACAAGATCTATTCAGATTTCTTCGGAGGTCGGGTAGATTTAAAGAAGACTAAAAGGGAATCCAAGTGTAGTACAATGGACTTAATTAATGCCTGAGTGCTGCACTTGCTAGTTGTCCCGACAAAAAAAAACAAAAAAAATTGTTTGATTTGGGTGAAAGTCCCGCACTGACGGGGTAAAGGCTTTCGTTGCTTTCTCTGCGTAAAAAAAAAAAGTGAAACCCATAGCCTGTCAACGCGAAACCGTTCCTATTGGAAAACCCTATACGTATGAGCGCTAATGTTGCAAACTTCCACTGGATGCGCTTACATTCAACGCTCATGCAGTCGGCAAGTGGGCTGCTGCGGCCGCTGCTCAATAAAAATAATAGTAATAATGCGGCATTTTTTATTTCGCTAATTCGCTGCTTTCTTCTTCTTCAACGAAACCAGCTTTTGTGGCTTTCCAGCCAGCATTGGCCGCTATTATTTTACCACGAATTCATATTACAATAACTGCAAATGCCATTAGTTGGAATACACATTTCGCAGCGCCCGTATTGCCCTGTGTGCCCCTGCTTGGCGTGGCAATATGACCATTTTGGCCGCTGATAACTTCCTGTTTGATCAGTCCAAAATGACTTCTGTGATTGTGTTCCACTGATCTCTGGCCATTGGGTTGTGCTTGTGCTTGGCCTGAAAGTGTGCTTGTATGTATACTTTTATGGATGTATGTGTGTGTTTTTATGTATGTATGCACATGTGTGTGTACGTTCTCCCACCAATCACATACAGACGTGTGTATGTGCATATCAGAGCTGTAAAATGATTCAATCAATGGGGATTTAATTGACCCATAACTCATTTCGAAAATGTGATTGCTGGATTGTAAATAAAATTGCCACTTTTCAGAAGGCATGAAAAATTTCAATTCAGAAAACTTTAGTGCACTACTGAATGGAAGAAAAGCATTTAGCAGAGAATAGGAATGCAACAGAATCATTCCTAATCATAGATTAATGGGAATTTGGGTGAATACAATCAATTATGTCATTCAGTACTGGCATATGAAACGACATAATTAGGTAACTGTATAGATCAATAAAATATCTGGACAAAAAAGATTCTTTCAAATACCATAAACAGGCTGAAGAGTGGGACTGAATGAATGAATGAATGCGCATTCAGCGTTCAAAATGTTTATTTCAACTTTATTTTATTTTATTCTTACACCGAATACGTTGACTGGTGAATTTATGTTTCCTTTGAGTGCAGAATTTAACGAATAGGAATTAATAAGCAAAAAATATTAGCTTGGGGGAAAAAAATCCATTATTTTTGCGTAGGTTAGGTTAGGTTATGGTGGTAGTCGGTCTGCACTACCAACTCACTTAGACCTTACAGGTCCGTTGTGATACCACTGTGCGACACGGTAACCTCATTTACCTTCCTTCGTGGAACCATTTTGTGGCTCTTATGAAACGTAGTATTGATGCCAACTCCACGCCAGACAGCTCTGCAAGAAAATAAAAAAAGTATTTACCTATGTAGACAACCTGCTCTGATCTTAGCTAGGGCTGGACAATTGCAAAGGAAGTGCTTAACTTTGTCGTCCTCTTCCTCATTTCTACAACTTCTGCAATATTCATGAGAGAAAACTCCTAGTCTCGACGAATGCCTGCCGAATAGCCAGTGACCGGTTAAACAAACCACGATCTTCGAGATATTGTCTCTTGAGAGACTAAGCAATTCCTTTGTTCTTTTCTTGTTTATTTGCGGCCATAGTAGCCTGGCTGTTACGTATGTATCTTCATTTCTCCAAAACCTATTGGCTTCTTGGATAATGTGGTTTTTTATTATTAGTTTCCTTGTGTCCATGGGTATTCCAATGGTACTTTTATCACTGAGCAGATGTAGAGCAGTACCTTTTCTGGCTAGCTCATCAGCTTTACAGTTTCCCTCAATATCTCTATGTCCCGGAACCTTAATAAGGCTGACCTTGAATACGTCACTAATATCATTTAGAGCCGCCCGGCATTCCTGTCCAACCTTCGATCTTAGTAAAGCCGCTTTCATTGATTTGATGGCCGCTTGGCTATCCGAGAATATATTTATAGTCGTTTTTGTTACGGCATAATTGAGTATTTAGACACGTAGCCATTTCTTTTATAGCTAGAACCTCTGCCTGATAGACGCTGCAGTAGTCTGGTAGTCGAACGGGTAGTTCCAGTCCTAATTCCTTCAAGAAAACTCCATAGCCAACCTTATCGTCTAGCTTGGAACCATCTATTTAAAAGTTTAATTCTCCCCTTATTTTTGCGTAAATGGCTTAAAATTGTTTTATGGTCGATCTGATGGTGGACTGTGACAAGAAAACTGACATACCTAATGCCACTGGAAAGGATTCCGCGACTTGCTGGTCGGTGCATAACAGAAGCGATGAAAAACCACTCCAACAGCGGCGCTAGAAATGATACTCAGCATGCCACCTTATGTCCTTAAGGCGGAAAATTGGGCAGCGAAATTCGCGAGGAGGTTAGTGGCTGCTGGAGTATTCATCTGTAGAACCTTCGAACACATCTCAATAGGAAAGAGGAGTACAGGTTGCACAGACTACATGACTCGGTGCTTTAATTGGGAGAGAAGGTTTCGTACTACAATTGCAGAGGGGGCATGGCACAAAGGCATGAAGCCTGGCCGTAGAACTTTTCTCATATACACAGAAGGATCTAAAACTTTAGACGGAGTGGGAGCGGACATTTACTGCTCAAAACTAGGGATAAGGCGGCTTATGAAGCTGCCAGACCAGAGCAGTATTTTCCAAGAGGAAGTTTTTGTTGTGGGGAAAGCCGCGGAGCTAGCCTACACAAGAACTGGAAAGAACTCAACAAGTTTAGCCTGGATTTACAGGACTCAACCATCCTTGAAGTGGTTGGCGGCTGTCTCAGGCCATAAGCGCAGCTTGGCTGTCGTTGCAGACACATAAAGATCTACCTCTCCATTTGTTTTCCACAACAAAGTTCATCGCTTCTTGAACAGTATACACCTCCGCTTGAAACACAGATGCTTGCATTCCAAGAGCAAAGTGCAGTTTTGCCCTGTTGGATTCCACGTAGACCCCAGAGCCGGAGCCGTGCTCGGTCCTGGAGCCATCCGTGAAAATGCGAAAACAGTGTTTGCCGGGCTCATTGTCTGAGTTTGACCACAGTTTAGCCTCTGGCAGCACCACACTGAATCTTTTGTCAAGCACAACTCTGGATGGCATGGCGAGGATCGTTGGATCGGAATCTATGCTTATTCCCATTGTGTTTCAACCTGCAGATGACCTTCAGGGCCTCTCCTTGAATGAACACATCAAGTGGGGGCCTGCATCTAATGGGGCCTGCAGTAGTCGGAAAAGCTCCGACGGAGCAGATAGCCACAGTGCGTTGTAGTCTCGATAAGGTCTTCCTGACTCTCATGAGAGGGAGTCTACTTATCCAGACCACTGATGCATAGGTAATAATAGGTCTTAGCATAGCGTAGATAGTGTAGATCCATAGAACCTTGCTAAGAGAAAGACCCTACGTTTTTCCAAAAACACCACTGCACTGCCAGAAGGCTGTCAGTGCTTTGGATGTCTTTGTTTCAACGTGTGATTTCCACAGGAGTCTACAATCGAGGATTACTCCAAGATATTTTATTTCTTTGGATAGCTGGATTGTGACTCCTTTTAGCTAGAACAAGTCCATTAAGCTTCCTCCTTCTGGTGAAGCTCTCTCAGAGGAATAAAAAGCAAAGCTCGCTTTCTTAACTATTTCTAAGCTGTTTGACTTCTAAGTCAATTTCCTATCTATGGTTAGTTTCAAGTACGTGGTTTCTTCGTAAATCACAAGAGCTTCTCCCTTAAGCATAATTGGATTTAACTGAGGGATTCTATGTTTCCTAGTGAACAATATGAGATGTGTTTCGCCTGGGTTGACTCGTAGATCACATTTTTCTGACCACTTAGAAAGTGTATCTGGAGCATTTTGTATTAGGTCTCTTAATGTATATACAAATTCACCAGAGACGGCAATAACAACATCATTGGCGTAAGCTACCAGCTTTCAACTCACCAATTCTAGTATTAAAAAACGTTTATTCACAACTGATAGAGTGAGTATAAGTATTTAAAACTAAAAACATTCAGTCGTTTGGAATGAAGAAAATTATGTCTTTAGCTCATTAAAAGTATTAGTTCTGAAAATTTGTGATTTCTAGTAAGAAAATTCTTCATCGAAATAAATCGAGGATATACCCATTTTAATTTCTAAATTTCTGATTATATTTAAAATAAAAAAAAATCCGAATATAATTTGCCAGAAACTTAAACTCTTATTCTCTGAAGAATTACTAATAGAAGTAATACACATCCATACATAGATGCACGTCCACCAGCTTCTCACTGTTGCTATTATTTTCAACTTCAAGGCAACGACATCCAATCAATTCTCAAATGCGTTATTAGAGATAATTGGATACAAATCGTCATTACATCGCCAACATGTCCGAAGCAAATAGCCCCGGTTTCGCAGGAGAAGACAATAGTTGCAATGCTACTACTGACTTCGACTGCCCCCAACAGCACGAGTAGCCACAGCGAAATTTCTAATCTCCACACTCCAATGTAACAAATTGCTGTTAGGCGATGCTGCCATTGTACTAAGTAAATATTCCCAGTTTATATATGTGCCGATAGTTATGTGGCCCACATGCAATAAAAACAAACACACACTCGAACTTAACATTGCATACTTGGATATAGAAACAGTTACATACATACATACATATGGGCTAATACTGGTTTCGCTGCGTTTAATTTTATTACTCTTGAATGGGCCTTCTTACCAAGAAAATTGCGTATGTCCCTGTAGGGAGCGCAGTTTACTTAAAGTTCACTGTGCATCAACTGCTGGTATCTGATATGGCGACTGCTTTACCGGTGATTAAAAAACAGAAAAGCAGCTTTTCAGCTCACTTTAATTTGGTTAATTTTCAGTGAGTTTGTAGTGGGTTTATTACCACAATAGTTGTGGTCCGCTGTGGTTGCAATATTACCGTCGGCGTCAAAATAAAGTGTACATCAGATATTGATAAGTTTTGACTATTTTTTTTTTTTTTTTTTTGTTTTTGGAATTTTAATTATTTTCGTACAAAAGTTTAGTTCACATAACAACAAGAACCATACTCGTACAAAGCAATATTTCGACATTTGCATAAATTTGTAAAAATTCGGCAAATTTTCTTCAAAATTTCAAATTTTATACGCAGAAAAAATTACTGGAAAAATTTGACATATGCAGTTTTATAAATCATTGAATTTTGGTGCAATAAAATGCAAGCTTCAAGTGGTTAAAAAATTGCGTTGATTTTTTATAATGTTTTCTGCTGACGATGTTGGGTGCTTTCTTCCATATAAAAAAAAAAGGTGGAGTAGGCGTTAAATGGAGAAAATGCACAAGACCGCGTCCCAAAAAATTCTCAAAAATTCTCATTTGATCTAATATACTTGAAACTTGCACTTTCTTGCACTAAAATTCAGTTATCTGTAAAACTGCATATTTGAAATTTTTATACTAAATTATTCTGAACCAAAAAAAAAATTAAAATTTTATTGAAAACGTGCCGAATTTTTACGCTTTCTGTATGCAGCTCGCAAGATTTCAAAGGCCACTTAATAAGAGCCATTTATTTATACGTATGTATGCACGTCTTAAGGGGTTATACGCAGTTATGACTTTCAAAAAAATCGATTTTTTTTATTGCATTTTTGTAATGTACATATATTCAAAAGTATACGCACGAAATTTGAAGTAGATCTAAGCAATACTTTCGGAGTTATACCTAAATATGTAGAGATGCCTCGGCACGTTTTAAGGTAGGTATTGAAACTTTAAACGTGTTTTTTTCAAAACGGCATTTTTCAAGTCGGTGTACATGATATCTCGAAAACGGCTTGTTTGATCGGTCAACCGTTTTAACTCAATCTTTAAAGATACGTTTTCTAGTAATTAATCGTTCCTTTTGTAAATCTGATACTTATTTTCCATTTTATAATCAATTTACGGCCAAATTTTAACGTAAAAATCGAAATCATTTCTTTTAAAAGCTGCCATTTTGTGAAAATTCACTATTTGGTTAGCCGAACGATTAATTACTAGATAATCTAATATATTAACAAAATTTGTTTGGTTTTTTGATTTCAGATAATCCAATCCTGAGTTACGATGCACACCGTAAATCGTCTTTTTTTAAAGGAGGTTCCAGAAATCGCCTGCAGCGCGCTCTATAATCAACATTTTCATAAATAAAAAAATTTGTTACGTTCTTGAAGGATGCTTTTATAACCGTCAAAAATTTTCAAATTAAAATATTCTGAAGTTTCTTCAGGATAAATCCTTGACAACCCGTCTTTTATTTGCTTCATAACTGCGTATAACCCCTTAAAAGAAACAATAATTCATCGTGCACCCATAAGTCTAAGGCTTTTTTGCAAGGAAATTAAAAAAAAAATGTTTTTGGCTAAACGAGACTTTTGCCTTTTGGATCTTAAAGTTGGATATATCGATGAGTAGAGGAGATAATTTATTTTTTGGTTTCAAAGTCATTCTTCTTCCTTAACTTCAAGTTCTGCGTTAATTCCACGAAAGTTTAAATAATTTCAATAATTTAAAATTTTTCACTATTTAATTATTTTTATTACTTCAATTAATATATTTTCTTTTTCAGAACAAAACGGAATGAGTCAAATTTAGAATTTTTGTATTGCATTTTTTCAATTACTACTTGCCAAGTGAGCCAAGTATTGTGGACGTTGTCGTCGATATTTCTGGAAATTGGTTTATGGAAGATTTCAGGAAGTAAATTGAAAAAAATTTTAACAAAAAATGCTATAATTTTGGAAAAATTATAAAAATTATTAGAGTTATAAATTTTAATTATAATAATTTTATTATTTTGATTTATTATTTTAAGACTTATTCAATGTTGAAATTCTCGGTATAAAGTATTTTAGAGTGAAACGTTTTCACCATTTTTTAACACTTTCACAAACTGCTTTTGTTTTTGTTATGTTTTAGGATCAAGAGCAATTTTTTCCAAAAATTTGGCACAAGATTTTTATCTTGGTATATTATAATATTTTTATTTCAAAAATGACAAAAACTAATATAATTTTTTTTCCAAAAATTTTACACAGGTTTTATTTATAATTTTTGATATACACTCCTCTCTGACTATTATTTCAAATATTACAAATAATATAAAATAAATCTTTTTCCAAAAATTTAAATTTAGAAACATAAATTTTTTGATTTTTATTTCAAAAATGACGAAAAAACTATTTTTTTTTTTAAACAATTTTACTTGGGAATATTTTTTTATAATTTTTGAAATTTATATTTAGAAAATTTTTTTTCTATATTAATATAAAATTTGTGCACATACATTTTTTATATTGTTTGATAATGCACACTCTCAAATTTGTATTTAAAAAATTTTACACATGATTTTTTTTAATAATTTTTGATCAGATTTTTATTTCAAAAATGACAAAACGAATTAATTTTTTTTTTTACAAATTTTACATGAGAATTTTTTTTTATAATTTTTGATCAGACGTTTATTTCACAAATGACAAATATATGTAGTTTTCTTCTCAAATTTATATTTAGAATTTTTTTCCCCCAAAACTTGTGCACATGCATTTTTTTTAATGTTTGGTATGCATACTCTCAGGTTTTTATTTCAAAAATCATAAAAAATTTTTTTTTTTTCAAAAATAGCTTTTTTAATTCTTGGTCAGACTTTTATTTCAAAAATGATAAAAAAAATTATTTTTGGTTTTTCCAAAAATTGTGCGCATGAATAGTTTTTGTAATTTGGTCAGACTTTTATTTCAATAATGACAAAAAAAATTATTTACCAAAAATTTTGCTCGGAATTTTTTTATAATTTTTGGTCAGACTTTTATTTCAAAAATGACAAAAATTTTGCTCGGAATTTTTTTTATAATTTTTGGTCAGATTTTTATTTAAAAAATGACAAAAAAAAAATGTTTACCAAAAATTGTGCTCGGAATTTTCTTATAACTTTTGGTAATCTTTTCAAAATTGAAAAAAAAATCAGTTTTTTTCCAAAGTTAATATCTAGAAAATTTTTTTTCCCAAAAATTTTGCACATTTTTTTATGATTTTTACTATACACTCTAAGATTTTTATTTCGCAAATGACAAAAAATGTCAAATTTATATTTAGAAATTTTTTTTTTCCAAAACATGTGCACATGAATTTTTTTTTAATGTTTGAGGTATGCACATCTCTCAGGTTTTTATTTCAAAAATCATAAAAAAATTTTTTTTTTTCAAAAATAGCTTTTTTAATTCTTGGTCAGACTTTTATTTCAAAAATGACAAAAAAAATTGTTTACCAAAAATTTTGCTCGGAATTTTTTTATAATTTTTGTTCAGACTTTTTTTTTTAATTAAAAAAAAATTAATGTTTTTCCAAAATTTGTATCTTCAAAAAATTTTTTTCCAAAAATTTTCCAAATTTTTTTTTAATTTTTGATATAAACCAGTTTTCAAAAATTTATACATATATAGAAAATCGTGTTTTTCCAAAATTTTTCACACCGTTGTTTTATAGTTTTTGATACACACAAAAATGAAAAAAAAAAAATTAATATTCTCCGAACAAAAAAAATGTTGGAAAAGAATATTTTATTTTGAAAAGAAAATTAAAAAAAGTTAAAAAGAATTGAAAATATTTCACTTGCAAAAGTTTGACCAAAATTGGCATATATATTTATTTTTTTATTTTTTTCAGTTTACTTAAATTTTCAGAATATTTTACTTCGCTCATTTCATATGGAATCGATGAAATTTGTTTGAATGTTCTAAAAAAAAACTATTAGCTGAAGGAAAGGTACTCATCAAATTTCCACTTTATTTCGACTGGCAAATTAACATTGTTTTAATTGTCTTTATGCAAATGGTTCTGAAGAGTTCGCTGACTAATCCACCCCCGACTCGACGATTTCTTTGCTTTCATGAACATTTTCGACAATTATCCCATAAGAACCAAACCTTGGTTTACCAACTATAAAGCTTTTGGATCAGTGCAGGCTCGCCTATGTACTGGCTTTGCTTGCTTTCTTTCTCGCGCTATGCAAAATTTTGAAAAGATTCAAGTGCGTTAAGCAAAATTGTCGTTTGGACAACTAGCATACATGTCAGTATATTTTTTGATTAATTTTTGAGAGATTTCGAAGCAAGGCTAGCGTGCATTGAGCCAGCACCTTTAAAAAATCGTCAAATGCTGCTTTGCTCTTTTTTTAATATCTACATTTTAAGATTTTCCTTATTTTTATGAAAAAGAATCTATATTTTGAAACCTCTGGCAACGCTGTGTTGATCTATGACACTCTATGTGATTGCATGACTTTTTCCAATTAATCGTGAAACGTAAAAAAATTACTAAAAGATAGCTACCAAATTTCAGTAGTCGAATGTTTGAATTCCGGCAGGGCCAGATGTGTGTACATATATGTGTATGTATGTGTATTTGTGCGAATGCATCTTCCTACTTGTAAGTATTAGTGGTGCTGTCATCATTGAAATTGCTGTTGCAGAACATGCCAACACTGACCTACGACCACTGCCGCGATGTGACAGCTGGTCACTCGTTTACTTCTCACTACATTTAGTCGGCTTCTCGTGGAGCTTTTGAACTTCGCTGAGCCAAATGGGTTGAATTGGCACACACACATACATATCTAGGGGCATTTGCTGGCTTCGACTGCCTTCAGAAGCGCAATTGGCACATTGGGAATGGCAGCCGACTAAATCAATTCAATTGGCACAAGGTTAATGGACTCGCGTTTACGGTACATTTTTTATCGCTGACTAATTTATTTTAAGTTTCGACCCATATATTAAAGGTTTAGGTTTTTTCAAATGGGAATGTATTAAAGTTCTTAGCCTCTGTGCTCATGTTGTAACTTTTCTCACATATAGTGTGTTTAATATTTAAAACTTCCAGCAATTCAAGTGCTCGTCGTCGTTGTTGGGTTTGTGCGTGAATGCTACTTTGGGAGAACTTTTGGGAAACACCAAATGAAATACATAAAGTGTTTATGCTAATAGCGGCCGCCGCTCGGCGGCAATGGTAAACTTCCGAGTATATTTTTTCATAAAAACCATATACCGTTGGTAGGCTGTATAAAAAAAGGCACACAACACAAATTGGAGGAGACGCTCGGCCAAACTCTTAACAAATTATGTTTATAAAGGGTGGGTAAGTTTCAAGAGCCGGTATTGATTTTGAATAAAATACAATTTTTTTAGGAAACTATTGTCATTTCTCTTTATTATGATAATATTGGTATGGCTCAATTACCAATGGAACAAAATATCGGCCGCCGTGGCCTTGGCGGCACACCTCCATCCGATGGTCCAAATTTTCGATGACGCTGAGGCATAATTGAGGTTCTATGCCGTTAATGTGCCGAATTATATTATCTCATCCTTTAGCTCTTGAATTGTTGCTGGCTTATCGATGTGCACCTTTTCTTTCAAATAACTCCAAAGAAAGAAGTCCAACGGAGTCGAATCACATGATCTTGGCGGCCAATTGACATCGCCGCGACGTGAGATTATTCGGCCATAAAATTTTTCGCGCAAAAGAGCCATTGTTTCGTTAGCTGTGTGACAAGTGGCACCGATCACTTAGAGTACGTTAAACGCAATCCTAAGCCAATGCTGAAAAAGCGCCTTAAAAAAGCGATAATTTGTAGAAAAATACCAATTTTGAAACGAGGAGTAGCAAAAGGTAATATATATATATAATTGGCGCGTACACCCTTTTTGGGTGTTTGGCCGAGGTCTTCCTCCTATTTGTGGTGCGCGTCTTGATGTTGTTCCGCAAATGGAGGGGCTTACAGTTTCAAGCCGACTCCGAAAGACAGATATTTTTATGAGGAGTTTTTTCATGGCAGAAATACCCTCGGAGGTTTGCCATTGCCTGCCGAGGGGCGACCGAGGAGGAGCTCGGCCAAACACCTAACAGAAGTGTACGCGCCAATTTTGTTTTTTTTTTTTATATAAATTTATGTCATTTTAAATAAAACGTAAATTTTTATTTAAAAAATTTATTTTGTTTTTTGTTTTGAGGATTCGTCAACAATGTACTAAATCTACTACAATTTCGGTTTGGATTCAATTCCTTTTTGGAATTAAAATATCATTCAAGGGTTTACTTTCAATTCCAAGAAAGTTCTACATTCAATTCAATTTTGGATTTACTTTAATTCTAATTATTATTAAATTTATTTCAATTCTCGTATTAAGTCAAAACCATTTTAGCTTTATTTTTAAACCCTTAAAGTATATAATTCAGTCTCATTCTTGGTTTTTTAAAGAGAATATTTTAATTAACTTCTCTCTCTCTCTTTTCTGAAACCGGAATGGTTTTAATTTTATACTTTCTGGAATTGTTATATATAAACACCAAATTGGTATTAATATTAAACTAAAATTTTTACTGTGAAGAAGTTTTGCCTTGCTGATCCACACAATTATAAAAAAAGGGAAAAAGGAATTTTATTTTTTTCTTATTTTTTTTTAAATACATTTTTTTATTTTAGAAATTAAGAGCAGAAAACTAAAAAAATGTTAAAAAGAACTGAAAATATTTCACTTGAAAACATTTTTTGCATTTTGCTTCACATGTTCGGATCTACAGATTTATAGATCCCTTCGTTGGAAACCTTTTTTAAAACCTTCGGCGGGGGCACCCGGGTCTGGCCTTTATCCTTTTTAAAAGGATATATCCATAAATAAGTAGAAAATTAAGTTTGAGGAAGCTGAGTTGTTAGCTAAATAGAAATATGTTAAATTCACGTCCAAAGTCGAAAAAGCCAGTTTGGCTAAGCCCAGATGCCTAACGGAGGGTTAAGAATGATAAATCGGTGTAGAGAGGAGACAATTTATTTTTTGCTTTCATAGTCATTGGCCACAATTTCTGCATAGTACTGCGAAAATTTGAAGAAATTCAATAATAATTTTTGATATACATTTTACTCAGCTTTTTATTTTAAAAATGTCAAAAAAAGCTAAAAAAAGGCGAATGACTCGAAACTTGGGCGGCGGTTCGCCAATGATTCGTATTGCTATTGGGTATCATGGAAATACCCCAATTTGCGTTATTTCTACTAAAATGAAAACCAAAAACTATCGAGAGCTATTACGGATGAGATCCCTATTGATTTTGGAAATGAAGTTAGTGATCACGGCTGGATGTTGGAACAGGATAGCGCAGGGTTCAGCATGAAAATAATTAAGACATTTATGAAGTCTCATAGTATCCCATTATTAGAATGACCCGCTTGTGGTCCAGATTTCAACCCGATATAGAATCTTTGGATCATCCTATCAAAAAAATTTATCATCAATGGGCGGCACTTTAACAACTGAAAGATGTAATCCGAACTTAGTGGGATCCAATGGATCAAACCACCGTTGATCAATCAAGCTGATTGATTGAATGTCACAACGACTGTAGCAAATCATATTTAACAAGGACTCATTCACAAAATATTGAAATGCTGACGTTAATTTGTCGGTTAATTTTTATAAAAAAATTTTAATTTATTGTCATTATTTCGTTTCGCGATTTTTTTGTTTTGTTAATTTTTATTGTTTAAGGTAGGGACGGGCAGCAGCGTGGCACGCTCGCAGCAAAGCGTGCTAGCAAAGTGCTAGATGGGGGGGCGACAAACTTACATTAGAAGGGTAAGCAATAGGCGTGTACGTATATTAATCACTTCTGAGCAACGCATATGTGTTTGTAAAAAAGAGAGTGAAGCTTTGCCAACAGCAAAGTTACCAGATAAGGGGACTTCATTCCATGTTAAGGGATTTCGAAGTGTTGATCGTTCATATGAAATAATAAAATGCTTTTGGTTTTTTTTTATTGGATAGGCTTCTTTGAATATTAACATCATCTTTGCAAATTTCTATTTTATTTACTTTTATAATTTTTGTAACCAAGAAGCATAGGCGATTTTATAATCAAGAAGTTTGAACATTCGCATGTCAAACTTTCATAGTTGCTAAACTATGTGGAGATAAATTTGTACTGACAAATCGGTGTATATTTTTCTGAATGAAAAAATTGTCTTCGTTTACATATAAGTATGTATGTATATCGTATGTTTTTATGTTAGTGCATTTTTTTTAAAGAATGCTGGTCACAACAGCGAACAGTAATCTCAACCAGCCATGTTTTATTTAAACAATGGATGTTATACATTTTATTTTGTTAAAAAGGACAATTTATACATGTTTCCATTAAAAAAAATAGAGGATTTTTTCAAAAAACATTGAGGAAATTATCATAGCAGAGTGGGTATTCTTGGTGAGTACTTAGTTGCTCTCAAATTCAAATCACACGCATATGGCAATGCGCACAGTATGACAAAGTACACAAAAATGATTAGAGAAATTTGTTTGCATCCGCTCATGGATTTCGCACCATCGGTGGCAACGCAAACCACTTTTCGCCATGATACACCCATACGTTCAGTACATTCATTAACACATTGAAATAAATCTTCACCTTTAGTCGTCCTTGTCATTGGAATAATGCCCAAAAGTTATTCACATATATTTAGGTGGGCATCAACTCCTCGGATAAAAATCGCTAATTGGGCTATGTCGGATATATCTGTACTTTTGTCAATTGCCAATGAAATCGCTGTGAATGATTTTATACGGTCTTTTAACTGCGATTCTGTAATTTCCGCCATTTCATCTACTCGAGTGGTTATAGTTCTACGAGATAAGGGGACAAAATTCCTACTGCTTTTAATATACAAGACTTCACCAATTCGCCATCCGAAAATGAACGATTCTCACGAACAAGATTTAATGCGATTTTAAAAATTGCACGCTTTGCATCTACAACGTAATCTTCGCTTTCCTAAGAAATTAAAAAACAATTTTTATAATTTGAATTTTTCCGACCTTCTGTAATTTGGCACATCGAATCGGGCTCTTCGTTTAGACTTAAGGATTTGTACATATATACTTTTCCTTTCTTTTCCTACATATTCATCATAATCACTTCTGTGCAGCTCATAATGTCTCTTTATGTTAAAAACCTTACACACCACACGTTTTTCACATACAAGGCATTGTGATTCTCCGTCTACATATTTGCATAAAAAAGTTACTCTCCACTTCGGATTCAAATTTAACAATGTTCTTTTATTTGGGCTCATGCTGAACCAAATGTCTTATATTTAATATTTTATTTAACTTTGTTTATCTAAATTAAAAGTTAAAACAGAGTAATATATTATACATTAGAAATAAATTTATGTTTTTGTCGGCAGTTGAACACTGTGGACTTTGTTTTGACGTTCGCCGTTTCAAATTTTTAAATAGAATTTTCAGCACTTTCACTGCATCCACACCATACAAATGCACTTAATATTAGTGGTTTTTAATGCGACAATAATATGTAACTTACGGTCTCAAAAAATATCGTCGAAAAATGAAGAAATCACGAAAAAACTGATTTTATTTATGAAATGTCAAAACTTATGAGTAAGAGTTGCCGCAGTTGTTAAATGTGGGAAGTCAATTTTGGGCATTGTTGATTTTATTATTCATAATTTATATATGGTACATAAGTATATACTCTTGGTTGTTTATTTTTATTTGCAGTTGTGCATATCAGAGTGTATTGGATTTAGATGGGCGAAATTATTGTAGTTATCAATCACGTCCACTTTTTAAGAAAAATAAAAGAAAAAATGGTATCATTCAGTAGCTAAAAATTCTGAAACATTCGACAAACTTCGGTAGCTGAAGAGAGTTTGCAGTTTTATAAAGTAATTTGCTAAAAAAATTGATTTTCTGGATTTCTTAGCTCAATTTAAAAAAATATATCGGATCTCAAAAACCATTTAAGTAATCATAAGGTAAGTGTGAATAATTTACAGATTCGTCAGTATATGCAGTGATCAATATTATTGAAGATTTAACTGGCATTGCTTTCCAATATGTAAGATTTTAATTTAATCTCAAATTAAATATTTTCAGAGGTCTTAATTTTCTTTACATCTAGCAATTAAAAAACAGTATTACGCGAACTTTTGAAATGGTTAATTGCTTGTTTATTGTTGTTCATTATCTTAATTCATTATTATAATAGAAAGTGTAATATGTATATTATTAAATTTAGTTATTGAAGAAAAATGTACCAAAAAAACCTATTTTTTTAGAAATTTGTTGATATGAAGTTAAAAGTTTGCATCCCTGGTAAGAATTCAAGAATAATTGTTCTCTCATTCAGGGTACAAACACAGACACAACTCGCTCAATTTTTCTGTTTCTTCCCTGTGCTTTGTTATCCCCCTTCACCTAGCACTTTTACGCACGCAGAAGCACACGCTGCTGCACAGTGCAAATGTGCTGAGTTTGCCCATCACTAGTTTAAGGGATTAAGAGTATTCCGAATTTAAAAAAAATTGGAGTTTTTGCATTTTCCTCAAGTATAATATCTTAAAAATATTGTGTGAAAATTTGAAGTGAATTCGAGAAATACTTTAGAAGTTATTCAACAATTAACAAAGAGCACTGGGCACTCCGGTAATCGATAGAAAAACTTTCGAAATTATGTTTTTTGAACTGGTGATCACTAGTGACCACTGTAACTTAAAAACCGGTTGGTGGATTTCAATAAAATTCATACTGCTTTTGAAAAACATAAAAAACTCGTGCCTGATCGAAGGATTTTTTTTTTAATTTCAATTTTTTTTCTCGAAATTAGTTTTTTTCTCGAAAATCTAAAAAATATTTCCTGAGACCGCCATATTGTTAATTTTGAAGAAAAAAAATAAAAAACTTCAATCAGGCACAAGATTATCTATTAATATAATTTGTTTTGTCCGATTGATTTTAGATGAATCTCCAAGGTCTTGTAATGATCACCGCAAGCGACTTCTGGAGATATGGGCTCCACACAAACAGCGATAACTTTTACAATTATTATTATTTTTGACGTGATAACGTCTTATAATTCGATTTAACAGGCTGCACGCACGAAAAAATGTGTCGTTACCTTGCTCATATGTAGTTACCTTGCTCATTAGTGTTACCTTGCTCATTGCCGTTACCTTGCTCATTGCGTTGAATGAACTGCAAGCGAAAGGGCGGAACGAACGACAAAGCAAACGAACGGCAACGTTCGACATCTTGCTCTCTCCTACTTAAGTGAGCGTATATATGTATGTATATGCGCATATGTACATATATAAATTCACGTATTTGTATTTGCATATGCCTTCTTACTGATTATTATTAATTTGATTCACTTGAAGAATTTAAAATAAAACCAAGGTTGTTAATAATACCTGTTGTTTTAATGTTATAATTATTAATTTTTTTATTATATATGAAGGAAAAAATGTATGGTAATATTTACCATATACCTTATAAGATATGTTGTTTATACTAATATTATAAAGAGGAAAACTTTGTTTGTTTGTAATGAATAGGCTCAAAACTACTGGACCGATTTTAAAAATTCTTTCACCATTCGAAAGCTACATCATCCACGAGTAACATGGATTATATTTTATTTTGGAAATACGGCTCGAGATATAGGTCAAAACGTGGACCCGGGTAACCTTCGGACGTGTATGTACAATATGGGTATCAAATGAAAGCTGTTGGTGAATGCTTTAATACGGGGTAACTTGTTATGTTATGTAATGTAATGTTATGTTATGTTATGTTATGTTATGTTATGTTATGTTATGTTATGTTATGTTATGTTATGTTATGTTATGTTATGTTATGTTATGTTATGTTATGTTATGTTATGTTATGTTATGTTATGTTATGTTATGTTATGTTATGTTATGTTATGTTATGTTATGTTATGTTATGTTATGTTATGTTATGTTATGTTATGTTATGTTATGTTATGTTATGTTATGTTATGTTATGTTATGTTATGTTATGTTATGTTATGTTATGTTATGTTATGTTATGTTATGTTATGTTATGTTATGTTATGTTATGTTATGTTATGTTATGTTATGTTATGTTATGTTATGTTATGTTGTGTTGTGTTGTGTTGTGTTATGTTATGTTATGTTATGTTATGTTAAAGTATATTAATATATGTTATGTTAATGTTAACTCATTCTCTATATCCATACAAAATATCTATCAAACAAATAAAATTAAAATTTTCTTTTGAAAATGCAACCATTCAATCAGTATTTTCTTATGACGTTATCACGTTAAACTATCGTCAGTAAACCGACTTTACAGACAACCTCTTTTTTGTTTTTTTTTGAAAAATTTCCAAAGGTAAGTCGAAACACGATATATTAATGCTATGTTTTTATTTTTGTGAAATAAATCAACTGACTAACAAAAAAAAATGATTGAAAATCGTCATTTTTTCGAGTCTCTGACTACCCCTAACCCCTTAAGAACACACTCTACTTGTTGGTTCTGGTATTATTGGTTCTGCATATTAAAAATCAAAATGGCATACATTTCTTTAAGAAATAAAAAATACTAATAATTTACAGTCACACCAAACACATATCCTGATCTTCTTAAGATGAAAATCCGGCTTGACTATCGAGTTTGGCGTATCTCCTGGAGCAACCCACTCCTTTCTTTGCTTCATATTCATTTATAGGCACAATCTCTCAACTTCTGTGACGATTCGGTACAAAACGCGATGTTTATGACCGCTTTTTGCTCGATGGCGGGCGAGATGCTGAGAAGCAATTTGAAGGCGATTTTCTTTGCTGTTTTTTCGTTCAGCTCGTGAGGCACTCAGGCTCCCAATTTTTCGGTAAATCCCATTGAATGAAGGTGATTAAGAATCGTTTTATGATCGCAGTTCATTTTTTCCGCCGATTTACGACTGGTTTGGCGACCGTTCCTCCGCTCCTTCAAATTTGATTTGAGACATTCTTCATCGAATTCAGAAGGTCTTCCGCTGCGGGCCGTGTCATCGATGTGATTGACGTCAAAGTCGCCATTTTTGAACTTTGCAAACCTTTTCCGTGCTGTAGACTCGCCTAAGACACCTTCTCCATACACGTCGCAAATGTCCCGAGCTGCTTCGCCAGCTTTTTGACCTCGATGAAAAGCAAAAAAGAGCAGTTGACGAAAATGTTTATTTTTGCCTACTGGATACTCCACTTCTAAACCTCAAAACTAATAAAAAATTAAGTAGCTCAAAAATACAAATAACATAATAGGACTATGAATAAGTTCGTGCGGTTTTTTTTCGAAATTTGAAACTTTATTGACGTAAAATGGTTACAAATTTAATATTCAAAATATTGTCCATCGCTTACTACTACTTTTTCCCATCTTTCTGGCAATTCACGGATTCCCTTTGTGAAAAATTCGGTCGGTTTTGCCGCAATCCACGAATCGATCCATTTTTTGACTTCATCGTAATTACGGAAGTGCTGGTCAGCCAGGCCATGTTGCATCGATCGGAAGAGATAGTAATCGGATGGCGCAAGGTCTGGACTATACAGCGGGTGGGGTAGGACATCCCATTTGAGCGTTTCTAAGTATGTTTTGACCACTTGTGCAACATGTGGCCGAGCATTGTCATGTTGCAAAATAACTTTGTCGTGTCTATCGGCGTATTGCGGCCGTTTTTCTCGCAGTGCTCGGCTCAAACGCATCAATTGTCGTCGGTAGACATCCCCCGTAATCGTTTCATTCGGTTTCAGTAGCTCATAATACACAACACCCAGCTGGTCCCACCAGATACACAGCATAACCTTCAGGCCATGAATATTCTGCGCCGACGTCGATGTTGAAGCATGGCCAGGGTATCCATACGTTGCCCGACGTTTTGGATTGTCGTAATGGACCCACTTTTCATCGCCAGTCACAATTCGATGCAAAAAACCCTTTCTTTTGTGCCGTTGAAGCAGTTGTTCGCATGCCATAAAACGGCGTTCAACGTCTCTTGGCTTCAATTCATACGGCACCCAATGGCCTACCTTTCGGATCATTCCCATGGCTTTTAAACGTTTGGAAATGGTTGATTGATCAACTCCCAAAGTTTTTGCAACCTCTTCTTGCGTTTGAGCCGGATCTTGATCGAGCAATTCCTCCAATTCGGTATCCATGAACTTTGGCGGCGCACCCTCGCGTTCTTCGTCTTCCAAGCCAAAATCACCACTTTTAAAGCGTGCAAACCACTTCTGGCACGTTCGCTCAGATAGAGCATGCTCACCATAAACTTCCACCAAGATACGATGACTTTCGGCTGCTTTTTTCTTCATATTAAAATAATGAAGAAGAATTCCCCGCAAAAACACATTATTTGGCACGAAATTCGACATTTTCAAGTGTGGTAAAAATATTGTTGTTTACGCTTCAAATAAAAAACTTATACTGACGTTTGTGCCTTACGACAGTAGCTCTCCAATGAATGTTTGGAAATGTGGATCGATGGAATAATAATCAAGTTACGCCATCTGTTGTAAAACCGCACGAACTTATAAATAGACCTATTAGTTTTGTACAGCAGAAAGAGTTCTATCGAATTAATGCTTACCCTTTGCCAAGCAGCACACAAATCGTCGTAAAATAAATAAAAAATAATGGAAACGACATGAGCTTATTCCCCAACCCAATACATTTGAATCGTCGTCCACTCTCAGTTGAAACATAAATCGCATAATTCTTCCTTTAGCAGCCCACTTTCCAAGCAGCATGAATTTCATCAGTACTCCTTTGCCGCCATTAGGATTTATACAGCCAAAATAATCCATTTACCGACACGTTTGTTCTATGCCAATTTGTCCGATGTTTCAAATGGCAGGTAAATTAGCAATTTCCAATTTCATATATCGTAAATTCATAAAATTTATAGAATTTCTTTTTTAGCTTATTGAGTGTTCACACTTACGAAAACTATGACGCCATTAATTATTCTTTGTAAAACTCTGCATTGCTATTAATTTATCCAATAAATGTTGGATTGTGGTTGATCACCGAAAATGGCGTTTAACTCCCGTTGCTTTTGGCGCAATAAACATGCAAATTGATTTTGCGATATGCGCCGTGACGACGCGGTCAACAACATGAAGCAAGCGCACCTGCAGCAAAAGAAGAAAGAAAAAAAAACAGAATGCATTCACAAAAGAGCCAACAGAACCTCAAAGCCGGAAGCTCAATTTGCATAGGCATTTGTGTGCGTGTGTGTGTGTGAGGCTGTGACTGACGACTGTTGACCATTGCCAACAGACAGCTATGGTGCTATGGACTATCGAATACTGCTACTAGCTGCTACTTGGCGTAATAATTGTCGACTGACGCCAATGTCAATAAAATTTCGCCATATTATCACACTCACCTGCAACGCCGCTAGAACTTCTTTAGTGTCTATCGAAATTTAACTCTTCATTTATTACATAGTATCGTTTTTTGTAGTCGATTCGTGACAGACATTTATGAGAGTGGCTGTCATTAGCTTTTTTATCATTATTTTGCATGCTTAAATGTGTGTGAATGCAATCGTATATAAGTATATGTGTATTAGACCGGGTCGATTTGTGGGGAGGCAAAAAAATCGCCCATTGCTCTGTGAAAATTATATTCTGGGGATCAAAATAAGAAACTTTGCCGAAGGAACCATACCTCTAAAACGAATTCTGATGTCCCCCAATTAGGGTCGAACTTTTAGTGTCTTTTGTGGGGAGGCAAAAAAATCGTCCATTGCTCTGTGGAAATCATATTCTAGGGATCAAAATAAGAAACTTTGCCGAAGGAACCATACCTCTAAAACGAATTCTGATGTCCCCCAATTTGGGTCGAACTTTTTAGTTTCTTTTCTCATGTAAAGGCCAAAAATGGTGATATTTTGAAATTATTGTATGGGGAACCCCCCAGGGGAGTTCCAGGGGGTGTGCCACTGGCATGGGTGGATCGTCCGTCCAAAGTTAGTGGGGGTCGGTCATACATTTGGACTCGATTGGAGCACTCTAAATGGGTCAAAGTGGGACTTTTCGTTCGACCCAAATTGGGGGACACCAGAATTCGTTTTAGAGGTATGGTTCCTTCGGCAGAGTTTCTTATTTTGAACCCTAGAATACGATTTTCACAGAGCAATGAGCGATTTTTAAATCGACCCGCCCTAATGTGCATGTATGTGTGTGTGTACAAACATTATAGTGGGTCGCGAAAAAAACTTTAATGTCACTATTTTGTTTTAAGCAATTAAATTTCATAACGTCAGAAAAGAGTTTCAATGAAGAATGTCTGCTATTTTCAGCTGAGTAGTCCACTGAGAAATTTAGCCCACTTTCGGCGAAAAAAATTACACTTCCTAAAGCTCAGATAGTCTCAGTCTAATTCAAATTAATTCAACTTAACATTTTTGGCATTTAACTTTTCTTGCGCATTCGCATATTGGAGGCGAAATCCTATACCGCGCCACCAATAAATTTTTTTCAAAAATAATATCCCCAATTATCTATTTTTTTTGTGGAACAACATCAAAACGCACACCACAAATAGGACGAGGAGCTCGGCCAAACACCTAGCAGAAGTGTTCGCGGCAATTTGTTAATTTAGACCTATTTTTTACGAATTATCAAAACATC
Source organism: Anastrepha ludens (assembly GCF_028408465.1). Taxonomy (NCBI): domain Eukaryota; kingdom Metazoa; phylum Arthropoda; class Insecta; order Diptera; family Tephritidae; genus Anastrepha; species Anastrepha ludens. Next base: position 31,456,025 of record NC_071502.1, on the reverse strand, counting down.
AAACCCTAAGGACTTATTTTCTATGCTTTCGTGCTTACTTATAAAATACGCAGTGGAGCAAAATTTTATGTCGACTCCGAACGGTAGATATTTTTTATCAGAAGCTTTTCATAGCAGAAAAACACTTGAAGGCTCGCCATTGCCTACCGAGAGGTGATCGCTATTGGAAAACACGTTTTCTATCATTTTGCTGTTTCATGCACTGAGATTAGAACCTATGCACTCCAGAATGGTAGTCACGCATCAAGCCATTCGCCTATGGCAGCCGTCTGTGGTTTTAGACCTGGCTAATCAAACAACGACCAGACATTCAGACTACGCCAAGATGCGTGGAATAGATGCGTAAGAAAAGGCTCGACACACACACCAGTCCGTTGATGATTTCAAAGCCGTTTGAATTTGGTATCCTTTCAAAAATAAGCGGCATTGCATTACGTTGAGCTATACCACCAGCTCCACCAGAATTGGAAATGACCGCTTTGAGCCGTTTGATGCCAAACGGTGTTTCAGATGAGGAGTTGGAGTAGATAGAACGCGCTGTGGACAGATCATGGCACATGAAATATGACCGAAATGTTTAATGAAAACCTCTTAAAAGCTGTGATTTCTTCTTCCTCTTACCATTTTATTGTACATATATTAATTTTCCTGAGCGACTCTTTATCATCTGCTGTGATTGGCATTGAAAAGGCATCTATTTGCAAATTGGGCGTTGAGTACTTCACCACCATCGCAACTTTACCTCACCTGGCAGACCCGATCTAAAGTGATATTTGACGATCTAATGAACATTGAAACGAATGCCGTCACATTGATACAACTAAACTGCGGGTCAGTGCTTGGCGGGTGCAATACTGATGGCTTGCAAGCAAGACTGTCCGGCCGCTAGACTCCTTACTTCATTACCCCACTACGATGTTGCATTATTTAAATGATTTGTTATGTCGTAACTCCTTAAACGATTGGTGGCTCATACCTAATTTTAACCCCTCAATAGCATTCGAATGTTCTGTTCTCTTTGTCGTCGCTTATGTTATTCTTAATAATGTTGAAGATATTTTAAAATGTGCACTTGTACCTCTGTCTATCTGACTACTAAACTATTGCTGTGGCTACTGTGGCATGACATGTTTGGGTGTTTGGGTGTTTGGCCGGTGATACAACCGATGACGACGTGAGCAAATTCAAATGGTTAGTTGGTATATGCTGAGGATGCGGTAGCAGTGAGCGGCAGTTTTGCATAATGCGTCTGCACTCATACGCGCACCCATTCGTCATTCCACTGGAATTCTAATCAGTAATATTTCTTTTACTTGGTTGCAGTTGTAGGGCTTAAAGTCTTATGCTGTTTAATGGTGGTGAGCGCATATATACAATATGTAGATGTGTGAGAAAAAATATGTGGTTAACTTTTGAAATTGTGGTTTTATGAAGTTCTGTTCAATAAATTAAATAAATTCAATAAATTAGAGAAATCTCGCTTTAAGTTTATGCTCACAAAATTTAAATATAGTCAATAAAGTTTTAGGGCAATAAGGTGAAAGTCTGAAGTCTCTCGAAAATCGTGTTAATTTTAAAAAATTTGCGATGTTAAGCATCTTCTGCCACAATAGAGTTTGTTACATTTTTTTTTAATCTTTTATGACAAAATGTACCTTTTAGACAAAACTTTTTGGATAAAAAAAATAATTTTTATTAAGAAAACAAATTTAATTTTTCGGTTGACTTTTTTTTATTTATTTATACTTTTTTCAACAAAATATTTCGGGAAAAATTATTTTATTGATTTATGCTTTTTAAAGGATTTTCCGGAAATATTTTGTGTTTTGCTCAACATTTTTTATATAAATATATTTGTATTAATAAAACAAAAAAGTGAAAAGAATTAAATTTTTTTAAATTTTTTTATTTATTTATACTTTTTTAAGAAAATGTTTTGGAAAAATATTCTTTTTTTCTTAAAATATATTTATTTTTTTTGCTAACATTTTTTTAATGATTTATATGTACTTTTCAAAGGAGTATTTTCGGAAAATTGCACTGGTTTGTTCAAAATATTTCATAAAATTACGTAAATTTTTTGGAATTTTTTTTTCACATTCTTGTATTTTGTTTTTTAAATTGTAACAAAAAATTTTAATTTTTCATTTATATTTCTTAATTTCAATTTTTGGAAAAAATTTAATTTTTTCGGTAAGGGAGAATGGGGAGTTTTGAGACGGGTTTTGTTTTTGGACCCGTATTACTCAAAATCTTAATATTCTGCATATGTCAACGATGGAATCTTTAGTCAATGAATACTGGAAGCTATTGGTATGGCCTATTTATCAAAACTACAATTTTCCTTAAAATTAAAATTGTATATAATAATATAAAATATAATACAAAATACAAAAATGTGGGGAGTTGTGAGACACCATGGTTTAAATCAATAAAAATTACTTATTTTAGTTGTTAGTTCTTTATTAAGATGAAAAATAAAAAAGAAAAGACAATTGTTATAAAAAAGTGTATAAAAAATGCAATGCCATCAATCTGATGATTCGCAGTGAGAACATGATAAAAATCATTTCGTAAATTGGCTCACTTAAGGTGCACAGCTCGATCGCGTACATTGCAATGAATGGAATTGTTTCTGCTTAACTTAAAACAATAAAAACTCAAATTTAACCAAAAATTTCATGATATATATACAAACAATGCATGAATATTGCGAGGTACTTATGAAAGATGCGTTAAAACTTCGAAAAAAATGGTGTCTCACAACTCCCCAAATCGTTTTTTTATAAATGGCCGCGTAGTCATAAACACGTCGAACGTTCATGCCCAAGTGAATGTGTAAATTCAAAGCTAATAGGACAATTAATAATTTGTATATATTAACATTTGCAATTTGCTTCAACAACTGATCGAATGTATCGCAAAACAAATGATGAAAAAAACTTACCGAGTAATTCCAAAACACAGTAACTGGAGAGACGCGTCGAACGCGTGTAAATATGACAAATGCTAGCTGAAAAGTGAGATCGCATCGAGAACACTTGTTGACACTTAAAATCGAATGTAAACAAATGAATAATGCCGAAAGGTAACAATGTCTCACAACTCCCTGTGTCTCACAACTCCCCATTTTCCCCTACATTTTTTTATTTATTTATTCAAGAAAATATTTCGGAAACCTTTTTTTTTTGTTAAAATTTGTTTGATTGATTTATACTTTTTAAAGAATTTGCCGGAAAAGTTTTATGTTTCGCTCAAAAGTTTTTATATAAACATATATGCATACGTATTTCTTCAAGAAAATTTTTTTAAAAGAATTTAATTTATTTTTTTAATTTTTTATTTATTCATACATTTTTAACAAAATATTTTGGAAAAAAAATTGTTTGTTTAAATATTTTTAATTGTATTGTTAACAGTTTTTTATTGATTTATACTTTTTAAAGGAGTTTTTGGAAAAATTGTATTGGTTTGTTCAAAATATTTGAGTAAAATACATACATTTTTTTTTATTTTTTGGTTTTAATTTTTTAAAGAAATTTATTTTTTTAATTTTTTTTTATTCAATTTTCTTATTTATTTGTTTATTTTAATTTTTTGGAAAACTTAAAATTTTTGGTAAATTTTTTGATACTTTTTCAATAAAATATATCGGAGAAATTTATTTGTTAAAATTTTTTTCATTGACTTATAATTTTTAAAGAATTTTCCGGAAAAGTTTTATGTTTTGCTCAAAATTTTTTAAAAAGAATTTGTAAAGTTGTATATATTATATTTTATTATAAAATATAATTTAATTTAATTTATTATGAAATATAACTCTTGCATTTTTAACCGTAAGGAAAACTCCGGAAAACAAATGCGTTTAGTAAGCTTAGCTGCGCGAGCAAGAGCAACACCTGTCTTGCAGCGGCCAGCCAACGCTGTCCTCACTAAAAAGGTAGTCATTGGCAAGCACCTAAGCTCTGCTCGCCGCCGATTTCCAAGCGGAATGTATCCTTTCCAAAAGCGCGCAGGCTTTTTATGGGCGGAAGCAATCCTATTAGAAAACTCAAATTTAGAGTTTGAAAACGACATCTAGTAGTCATTACAATTTTAGGGCATTGTCATATAAGAAAACTTTAAATTAAATCTTAACAAGTAGACGGTATTGCAATATGGAAATAAATGCATTAATACTTATAAAATATAAGTATGCTACAAATTTAATTATTTTCTTAATTTTTTTATTTATTTATACTTTTTTAAGAAAATGTCCTGGAAAAAGATTTTTTTGTTAAAATATTTTTAATGATTTTTATTGATTTATAGTTCTTACAGAAGTTTTTTCGAAAAATTTTATTAGCTTGTTCAAAATATTGCATTAAATTACATACAATTTTTTTTAAGTTTTTTTAATTATTTTTTAATTCTTTGAAAAAACTGTATTAAAAATAATTTAAAGTTTTCATTTATTTGTTTATTTTAATTTGTTAAATTCTTCCATTTACTTTTTCAAGAATTTTTTTTTTTCAATTTTTTTATTGATTTATTCTTTTTAAAAAATTTTCTGGAAACATTTTGTGTTGTTCAAATTTTTTATTTAATTATATATATTCCTTAAAAATGATTTTTTAAAAAATTAATATTTATTTTTTTATTTATTTATACTCGTTAAAGAAAATGTTTGAAAGATATTATAATTTTTTTTTTTAATTTTACGGAACATTTATTTTATTATTAAAAACCCCCCCTTCAGATCTTCTCTTATTTGTTCATTAATAGCTAAGACTACGCTTAATAACCACAGAAAGTTTCATAAAGTGATTCCTATAACTTTTGGACTCATTGTATTCAATCTACGTAGCGACGCTTCGGTCGATTTGCAAACGAACGCAATTTACGAAGCCCTGGCAATGCTTTTCGCTAGAGCAGAATTTTGAATTTAATTTTCACTGATTCGCTGTACGTATTTGAATATCACATGAAAATTTATTGAAATTTCTCTATGAAACTTTCAGCGATTGCTGAGCTCATATCAGCATACAAATAAATAAATTGAGCAGCTGCTTCAAACTTTTTTCCTCATCATCGGTTATAACCGAATAAATTTGGGAATTTGTGTATTTCTAATATGAAATTGAGTGAAAATATTTTCCACCTCCGCTTATTCAATTCTACCAGAACTAAATATTATATAAAATACATTCAAAAAATGCCTCGATCATTTTCAGCGTCTATTTTTTGTTGAAAATGTGAAAATAATGATTTCTTTCGGTGCCTGTTAATAACGAACGTCATTGATTTGCCCTCTTTGATGTTCTGTCTTGCCAGAGTAAAGCCCGCTAAGAACAAAAGTCACATATGGCAGAGAAGCATGAATTAGATCGGCAAGTATTGAGGGGAGTTTTAGAGATATTGGTTACACTTAGGGCCAATGGTAACGTCAATAAGGTCTAAGCTTTATGAGCCTCACAGGTAAAGTGCACTTTATTTTGTCATTCTATTCAGATTTAATGGCCAGCAATAGGCCAATATTGTACTGCAGTTCTCCTTAAAATACACTCAACTACTCAAAAAATCAGTTTAATCGGTTATAAATATCTTATTTTACTTATTTATAGAACTTCATTGGAAGAAACATTGTAGCTGAATTGGAGATTTATTGTGCGATTAAGAGAATCAATCGAAGTGTAGAGGCATTAATTTGAATGCGACCATCGACAAAGTTCACATCTTTAAAGTTGGTAATTGAATTACTAAGTTTAAAGTTACACGGTTTGACAATCTTTGGTATCTTTTTTATTGCTAACTTCATCTGGAAACTATTTAAACTCATTGTCTTGTAATTATGTATGTGACCATGAGCGGTCAAGAACAACATGCAGCTTTTGGTGCCAATCCATTACAAAGTATTCGCCAATTTTTTCCTGTATAACTGCATGCTGCATGTGCAATACCTACATATGCACACATATGTACGCATAAAGGCTTTGTGACTTGCAATAAACTTCAGATAGACATTTGATTTGCAATTTAATAGATTCGACGGCAAGGTTAACGACACACTCAAGACATAAAAGTTATTAAGAAAATAATGATAGGTTTTGGCTTATCATAGCTACAACATCATTCGGCATCGTATAATTTCCACCATCCTTTTTCATTTTTTTTGTGAAATAAGCTGAGATTCATGCCATGCGCTCATGAAAAAAGGACCACGAGACTAAAAAATATCAATTCTGCCACTTTGGGAAAAATCAGTCTTACTGGAGATAAAGCCACGTACTGGCATCTCTACAGTACAAATGTACACATAAATAATCAAATAACTAATTGGATTGAAGTGGCAATCGATGATGAGGGTAAAGAAAACAAGCGGCTGCTTCTTCATTGGAAAGATGATATGGAGAAAATTTTAGGCTCGCTCGAAGTAAGACTGATTTGGCGGAAGAAGAGAAAGTAAAGAATAAGAAAGATAGAAATTTTGGCAATTACTTCATGTTTTTTGGCAATGTATTCTTAAAGCGTGATCCATGTAGTGTTTCTTGTTTTATTTTTGACGTGATAACGTCTTATAATTCGATTTAGCCGGCTGCACGCACGAAAAAATGTGTCGTTACCTTGCTCATTAGTGTTACCTTGCTCATTTGCCGTTACCTTGCTCATTGCCGTTACCTTGAATGAACTGCAAGCGAAAGCGCGGAACGAACAAAGCAAACGAACGGCAACGTTCGACATCTTGCTCTCTCCTAGTTAAGTGAGCGTATATATGTATGTATATGTATGTATATGCGCATTTGTATATAAATTCACATACTTGTATTTGCATATGCCTTCTTCCTGTGTGCATGGTAATGAACCATTTCTCTGTTGAGAATAGGACGATGATAGGAAAAGTAGGAAATGAAAGGGAGTGTTTCCAGTGTAAAGTGTCTTGAAAAGGGCAAATCGATGATGTTGCCTCTTAGTGTTGTTGACTCATTAACGTCTGATGCACAATCGAAATTGAAGATATCTTTCATGAATTTGATAAATGTTTCGTCATTTTTCACGTTTGTCTAAATGTAACTTGACCTATTCCATTGCGATTCCATTTACCTCCTCCTCTATATCCATACAAAATATCTATCAAACAAATACAATTAAAATTTTGTTTTGAAAATTGCAACCCTTACATCAGTATTTTCTTATGACGTTGTCACGTTAAACTATCGCCAGTAAACCGACTTTACAGACAACCTCTCTTTTTCTAATAGCGGCCGCCCGTCGACAGGCAATGTCAAACCTTCGAGTGTATTTCTGGCATGAAAAGCGCATAATATAAATCCATTTGCCGTTTGGAGTCGTCTTAAAGCTTGGCGAACAAAATTAAGACGCACACCACGGATAGGAAGAGGAGCTCGGCCAAACGCCTAGCGTTCGTGTACGTGCCAATTATTTATATATTTGTCATTATTTGTTTTGCCAGTCAAAGACGATTTCATTAATGTGACTTCGTCGGCTGGCTGCACAGAAGCGCAACCTCTTAGCCCAGTTTTTCAAGGCTTTAATGCTGCTTTATGGTTCTATATTATTGATATTTGATATTGCCATAAGTGTCTGAATTGTTAATGGATTGTTCGTATAACAACCGCCATTCATGGCATCCCTAAAAACAGTGTAACGGCGTCAAATCCCCGCTCCGAGTTAGCCAATCGACATTGCCGAGACGGCTGATAACACGATTATCGAACGTGGCGCGCAAACGATCGCATTCGGCATGAACTGTGTGGCAGAGTGCGCCATTCTGCTATAGCCAAATACCGTTGAAGTTCATGTCTATGTGGCGTTCACACCTGACTAAAACGTTGTTTGAATCAGTATTTTTAAAGAAAAATGAGCCAGGTAGGTATGTGAAATGGTTGAAGTACCACTCTGGCACTCCCCAAGTAGCACTAAAGCGCTAATAAGCGTTGTCGCTAATAAAAAACAGCACTCTGCTATTCTCTCTCTACTAAAAGTAAAAAATTCGTTGCATGGCTAGTGCCATCGATACTTGACCCGCGTATAGGAATTGACACTCTCCTCCCTTTTTGGCTTATTTAGCCTTGAACAAAACTCCGCAGCGCACACAAACTCAATTAACTCCAGATTACCTTATATATTTTTGCAAACCATTGAACAGCTGCAATGAAGTTAATATGAAAAAAGGTTGGCTGTCCCGTTTCGGTGAACTTAAACGCTAATCTCAGTGCGAATGATGCAAAGGAAACTAACTGGAAAGAATTGGCTTTGAATACAGAAGAAAATTTTACAAAGAAGCAAGTGTTGTTGCATTATGCGTATTAGAATAGAGCAAAAATGTGAAATAAAAAAAAGATCATAAATCCAGGAAATGTTTATCCAAACACTTGTCAGATTGCATGTCAAATGCTAATAATATAATTTTCTTCCTGCTCAGTGCGATTTTGAGCAAAGCGGCTGTAACCACAACCAAACAGCCACACAATCGGCGGACGGATGGATTTTGTGGCGCAAGAATAAGAACGTCTGCGGAAAAGGCATTTGATAGCTAGGGAAATCTGCCAACCGACGGCAACAAATCGACGCGCACCAGTACAAACGGAAAAACAATTGCAACAAAACCGAGCGTTCAACGTTGACGGTAAGAAGGATGGCAACATTAAATACAACATCATTAGTATTTGATTTGCATTTCCTACTCGTAAACAGCTGTTTGGCGTGCATGCTTTTCCCTTTCCGAGAGCCATAGCCAAGCCAGTGGCCTGTAAGTCTGGGGATCAGTCGCTATTCCGGCTTGTTACCGCTCGATTAGAGTCAACTTGAGCTACATCCATTATATACCATTGGGGCAGATGTGTTATTTTGTGGTACGAACTTGAGCTAACATAACATTAGGGTCCATTAAGTAGCGTTCGAGGCAATTATTATGATCAACAAGGTGTTATAATGAACGTCTGAATGGTGCTTAGGCCAACATGCGCATGCGCACACACAGCAGGCCAATTGGTTGGCGATATGCGCAAGAAGGTGTGCAGTAAGCCAGAGTTTCTGTAGCAAGAAAAACATAAAATTGAGAAAAAAAAAAAAAATTGAAAAATTCGCAAGCAGCTGAAAAATATACGTAACTGCTGGCCAATCAGGTACACTTCGATTAATCTGCATTTTACATATAATAATTTGTTATGTCAGATTTGCATGCAACAAGTTGCATAACAACAATTTTACTATAAGTGCAAGTACCGTTATGGTGTTGAGCTGCACTGCTATTGATTTTTAGTTAACGGTTCTCAAGTGCTATTCGGTAGGGAGCTTTTTATGACTTTAAAAGGAATAATACTCGTACGCCTTTTATGATGATTTCTCAGGTCAAAGAAGATGATAAAGTAAATAGTTGTAGAAAAATCTTTTCATTTCGTTTATTAAGAGTTTGAATTTATTAACACATACCCTTGATATGAAAACCTTAATAAAGAGGGTAGATGGTATTCAAAGGGCGACTAGCTTCAGCATTACAGGGGCGCTCAAAACCAGGCCAAATTCGGCTCTAAGACTGAGGGAATCATCGATGTACAAAACAAAGACCGAAGGATACTCTCGGGCACACACAGTATACTTGGGATGTTTTTTCTTCTGTACAATCCATTTGCCATCCAGAGAGAACTGGGAAAATAGTGTATTAAATAATGGAAACAGGGCCAGTATATCTAGTGATGGCCCAAAACTCAGCAATTGAGTGGGAGGTGATATATACTCGGAAACTTGAGGCACCAACATATCCTTTCGCTTGCCTAATCATTGTAATGCATTCCGAGCCGCAATCTTGGCAATCTCAGAATGCATCTTTTAGAGCTAGATAACAATTAGATAAAGCTTCACTAACTCCGATAGTCTGCCAGTTCTCATTCCACACTTCGGGAACTATACAGGATGCAAAGAAGTGTATGCTTATGGTCCGGTCTAGAACTCCTTGGGTTGGCTGGTAATTATTGCATCAACGAAATTGATAGGTAATGCGAGTTTTAGCTTGCATCATCAGACGGATGGGTGGGCGGAAACTTAGTTTTGTAATATTAAAAATTCTTATCATATACAATAAAACTTTATTTGCATCAAATGTAACTAACTTTTCTTTATTTTTTTCCTTTTTTTACAGGGTTCCCGTAATTACTAGAAAAGATACCGAAAATCACGGAATAAATAAGCTCCGGAGAATACGGATCCCTAGTATTCGACTTACTTTTACGTCATTTCCATCGCAGCACAAACTGCAATCAGGTTAAAGGAGGTTGGCCTCTGGAGGCAATCTCTCAAGGGCAATGGTAGCATTTTCGGGCAGTCAACACCGTATTTTTCCGAACCTCGAACAGATCTCTCAATCCGCAAACTAGAGAGATTTCTAAATACAGGGTGGCGCACGAATCGTGCTACAAAAACAAAACGTAATAACTTTTTTTCTAATCAATGTATTTAACTTTTTGTTTTTTTATTGTATAGATAATTCAATTTTATTTTATGTAACTAATTAGTTTTGAAAATAATAGAACGTAAATGACCTCCATGCTCATTCACGCATATGCGACACCTGATGAGAAAATTGTTCATTGCGCACTGAAGGGTTGGAGTCGGGATCGCCTCAATTATTGTTGTGATGGACTGCTTCAATTCAGTCAAATTACTTGGTTTTGCTTTATACACCTCTTGTTTGAGATAACCCCATAAAAAAAAATCTGGTGCAGTGAGGTCAGGTGACCTTGGGGGCCAGCGGAAAGTGGAATTTCTGGATATCAATTTATTTCTAAATTTTCGTTGGAGCTCCTCCATAACCGGTCTGGCTATATGTGCAGTTGCTCCATCTTGCTGGAACCAAATGCTGTTAAAAGGGATACGTCTTCGCCGCAGTTCTGGATAAAAAAACTCCTTCAACATGTTTAAATAACGGTCCCCATTTACAGTCGCTGTTACACCGTTTTCTTCGAAGAAGTATGGTCCGACAATGCACCTTGATGAAACTGCGCACCACACTGTGACTCGTTCTGGGTGCAGTTCCATCTCATGGAGTATTTGCGGATTTGATTGACTCCATATACGGCAATTTTGCTTGTTTACATTGCCGTTTAGATCAAAATGGGCCTCATCAGACATAAACAAGCAATTTATGAAGTTGTTGTCTTCTTCGGCCATTTCAATAATTTTTTGGCAAAATTCCAGGTGAATAGGCAAATCCAGAGGGTTTAATTTGCTTGTGATTTGAACTTTGTACGGAAACAAGTTTAAGTCATCATGAACTATCCGCTGCCATGACCGTCTGCTAACTCCAATTTGCGCCGACAAGTTACGAGTCGAAACTCTTGGATTTGCCTGAATTGACGATGCTACCGCCGCGATTGTGGCTTCGACCCGAACATGGGGATCTCGATGGTACGGTCTGCGTGCGATGCTTCCAGATTCAGCAAACATGTTCACCAGCCTCATAATGGTCCATCTGCTCGGGGGAGTGCCGCCAAACTCCCGCCTAAATTCCCTTTGGACGGAAATGATGGACTGCAAAGCATGGTACCGCTGCACTATCCAAATTCTCTTTTCGGTATCCCAAGCCTCCATTTTTTGTAAATCTAAATACTAATCTGCAAAATAAAAAAAGGGATTGGATCGAGGGGAAAATTTGCACCGAAGCTTACACCTCTGGCTTTTCTGGACTAGGTGGAATTGGGAGTCGGAGCAGGGGTTTTCTCTAAATCCGTCAATTTATCTATCTCTTTTAAACTATCGAATACTGCTAGTGTTTTTCAGGCAGAAGTCTTTGTGATCCTGCAGGAACGTGGAAGCTAGGGAGATATTAACATTTTCTCCGATAGTCAAGCCGCGATCAAGGCTCTGACGACGCCATGGTGCAGAACGAAATTAGTAAACTCCTGTAAGGAGAAGATCAAATCTCTTGGGTGTGCAGGTAACATTTTTCTGATCTGGGCCCCATTACATAGAAACATAGCGGGAAATGAGACCTTCTACCCTGTCATCGGCATTCCCCTGACACTTGTTAAAGGGGAGCTGCACGAATTATTTCTCAGAAAAGCGTAGAAAAGATGGAGTTCCATTTCGAAAACCCTTTGGCTCCAGTACAATATACGATGGACTCAGAAAGTCCTTTAGACTCTGCACCATTCAATTTCCAAACTCGTAGCTGTGTTTGCCGGTCATTGGACTATCGGAACAGACCAAGCTAAGCTTACCATTTAACCCCTTTTGCAGAAGCTGTGGGGACCTTTCAGAGAAGCAGACTGTTGAGCACTTTCTCTGTCGATGTGCAAATTTGGCAGCTAGACGACTAATTGCGTGCTCCTTTCTTCGACAGGCTGGGGCAGTGCACGAACCTAAATCCCATCAGTCTTCTTCATTGTTTCAACAGCTCTGGCTAGCTGAATGCTAGATACCTGCCTGTTGGAGGTCTCATCAGCTTCAGTGCTAATTGAGGAGTACCAGACGTGCACTTCAACCATTTTACCTATCTATTCGTCTTACAGTTAGTGCCTGTAGTTTTGAGCTAGTACGACATTTCGTTGATATGGAAACCAGCACTTACACCAATAATCATGCCAGCCTTGAAATCCAACGGAGAATCTCTCTCGCCAAGAAGTGATACCCTGGACTAAGTAGGCAATTGAGTAGTGAATTTTTCTCTTGACTAACATAAATCACACTTTGAAAGGCTCTCATCATGCCCGTCCAATCGTATGTCGCGGAAACTTAGACGATGGCAACATCCGATGAGGCGTGCCTTGGAGTGTTTGGGATAAAGATTCTGCGAAAGATTTTTGAACGTTCGCATGTTGACGCCGAGTAACACAGAAGATGGAATAAAAAGTCGTTGAAAGGTTTGGTGCGTGCCTACCATTCGAGCTCTCCGTGCATGAAATTGCAAATCAAAAAGTTTTTTCTGGTAGGCAATGGCAAACCTCTGAGTGTATTTCTGCTATGAAAAAGCTCCTCATAAAAACCATTTGCCGGTGTACCCATATGAGTGGTCTTAAAACTGGATGTCCCTCGATTTGTGAAGCAACATCAATATCAACATCATCAAATAAGAGAAGGAGCTCGGCCGAAAACGCAACAGAAGTGTACTTGGAGTTTCCAACTGGTGCCGGTTAGCACGAGAAAGAAACTGGCGCGCTTCGTTAAACTCGGTCAAAATCACTTTAGCTCTCACGCCAAACAAGAAAAAGACGAAATATTTTCTATTACAACAATATTAATATCGCCCCTAAAGTTAACCTTAAAATCCAATAGGACATCATCATGGATAATAAATAATAATTTGGGTTGGGTAAGTAACGGAAATTTGTCTTGAAATCACCCAAAATTACACTCTACAGGCTTCTCATCCTGCTCGTTCTAAGGCACGAGCTGATGCGCGCTAAGGGAGATCTGAACAAATGCCAGAGAATATCGCTGATATAGAAATGAGCATAAATCAGCTGGAGTGACAGAACTTGACAGGGGTATTTTGCGGAACTTATATTAGTACACTAGCGGGGTGGCAACGTTTTACGAAACTACTGAATTACATATTTAGTACAGCAAAATAAGCTGCAATGCCTGCACCAACTGTATGTTTTATATGGTTTCTGTGTGTGTGGCGCCGCTAACACGAAAAGCCGTTGCAAGCCTAATCAAGAAGAAGGCATAGGAGATTAAAATGTAATTAAATACTTACTTCCTCATATTTTTGATTCACATTTAGTGCGTGGAAGGTTGAAGATTTTCGCTTTTACGCTTATCTTTATGATACCCCAAATCAATGTCTCACACTTCAATAACAGCCAATCACGAGTTTTGCCTGTTGCATTAAACCTCTTGCCACCAAAGCTTCTACCCGGAGGTACTTTTCTACAGCACGCGCGTTTGGCTGATGAGATGTTGTGGCGTAGATGGGAAGAGCGGATGCCAAATTAATCGCCGTGATCAAACAAATGATTTAAGTCAATAAACGAATAATTTTTAATGTCCATTTAACAGCTTGAAGTGAGAATATAAGAAACAATATTTTGTTCGTTTCAAACAGCACAAAAAGGCCAGTTTAACCATATTTTACTGGAAAGAATAGAGGCGCATACGCACACACTTACAAACTCACACACACACACACACACGTGTGTTCATTTATAAATATTGCGTACGCCTTTAATACCGTAATTCCTACATCAGCCGCCAGATTGGCACTGGCACTGACACTGACACTGGCAAAGCGACAACTCAAACGCTGACATCTTAATGGAACGGAAATTGATAACAAGAATTTAAAATACGTATTTAAAAGCGGAAAGTACATTAAACACAAACAACAATCAGAGAATGCGAATGAGTAAATACAATTTGCGTATGTGTTTGTTAGCGAATTTAAAAGGCTTTGGGCCAGAAGTGAATTAATGTGGCGAGCAAATCTGCATGTAAGCCGCGCCACTGACATGAGATATACACATGCACATGGCCGCAACTGTACATTAAGGTACGCCAATGTTTGATACCTAAAAAAATTTCGATTTCCAACTTTGCGATTGTGGTTTCAATTGAAGAACTGCCATTTTTTCGCCAATAGAGAATACAAAATTTTTGGAATTTGATGAAATTTGAAGAAATTGCAGTGATATTTCTTGAACAACTAAAAACTATAGCACAGGGACTTATTTTCCAATTTTCTCTTTTTTCTCATTTAATTTGAATACATTTTTTAATCAAATATAGTTCATTATGCTCCGAAAATGAGTCCAAGCTTCAAACATTGTGTGAATTAAAAAAAAAAACTTAAGAAATTTTTATAAAGAAATTTCACGTTTTTGAATCACAACTTTTTGCAAATTTCGAATAGGAATAGGCTGGAACATTTGATATTGTAGAGGTAATGTTGGTATTGGTGTTGTTTAAGTGATACATCCCAGACCGAATTAGCACAAAAATGCCATACACCTCTTGTAGAGCCACTGCTTTTTATTAGTCGAACCATCGTGATTTGACCACAAATCTGCCTATGTCGTCCACTTTCTTTTCTGTAATTTACAAGGTGAAGTCCAAAAAAAACCAGACTGAGCTAAAATAGAAACGACAGGAGCTTTGTTCTGATAACTGCGACTTTATTTATTCAAAATAGTTCCCTCGATGGCCTCGATACATTGTTTTGCGCGATCTTAGAGCTTTTCGGAAGGGTGTTTCAGGTCATTGATCAAAATGTCCTTGAGGATGTCGGAGTAAATATTTACCTTCTTAACCTTCTTACGCAAGTAAGTAGCCAGTCAGCTACTTCTTTAATTGCGGCCACCTCTGCTTGGAACACAGTGCAGTCATCCGGTAGCCTGAATTTGAGTTTGATGGGGAGCTCTTTGCAGAATACTCCTCCTCCAACCCTACTGTCCAGCTTCGAGCCATCCGTGAACAGGTTAACTATGACCTGTCCCCAAATGTTGCCCCCGGTCCACTCCTCCCTTGGTGGAATGTGGCTAGAGAAAGTTCCGCTTGGACTAAGCGAGGGCACGCACTGATCTGTCAACGAGGGGATGAACTCAAAGTTTCTGAGGATACTTGAGTGTCCATACGTGAGATTGAGCTTATATCCCAAGCCCATCAGTCTGATTATGGTACGTGCAGCGGTAATCAGCAACATAAAGAGGTTAACACAACCGCAGACAAGTCACCGTTCGTAGTCCACAAACACTCAATCTTCCCCATCCCTTTCTCTTTCGTCCTCTTTTTTCCTTCACCTCTTTTTCCCCCTCTTGCAATAGTATCACAATGGATGAACCAAACTTCTTCGTCTAAGTGGGCCCACTCTCTGGCAACCATCACTATCTAACCTAACCTAACCTTCAGGATGTCGGTACGAGCCCTTTGGATGACCTCTACCGACGCAAAACGTTTTCCTTTCATGGCCAAATGCAATTTTCCGAATAGGCAGAAGTCCCAGAGAGCCATATTAGGCGAATACGGTGAGTGATTGATGGTTAGAATGCGATTTCTAGTCAAAAACTCAGTCACTATAGTGGATCGAAGAGATGGTGCATTATCATGCAATAAGCGCCAACCTCCTCCTCCGCCAACTTTGAAGCTTAGTTGCAGGTTGATGTTGGAAACACCATCATGTTTCATCACCAGTTGCAATGTTGTAAAGGAAGTGCTCGTCTTTTCTCGTCTCTTTAATGAGGTCTTATGTTGAATTCTGAGCAATTTTTGGTCACCAGTTAACTTGTGCGGAATGAAACGTGCACAGACCTTTCGTATACCCAAATGATTAGTTAAAATGCGATAAATCGATGTTTTGGAGATAATCAACTCCGATTGCATGAATTTCAACGACTATTTCGGTTCATTTTTGATAAATTTACGCACAATTTCGATGGGGCTTTCAATGATTACTGATTTTGGGCAGTCCGTATGTTCATTTTCATTTATGTCCTCACAACCATCTCTGAAACGCGGAAACCACTCATGAACTCTGGCACGAGATAGATAATCATCACCATAAACTTTTTTCATCAATTCAAATGTTTCGGGAAACATTTACCGATTTGAAAACAAAATTTGATATTGGCTCTGTGTTCGAAACTCATTTTTGCACCTATGACACAAACATACTGACACTTTAGACGCAATAACTTCGCTTCCACTGAACCGAATGTCACTAAGCTTTCACTGGAAGTCAGCTAGGGATGTAACTTCCAGCGCACTAATCCTTCAAAAACATTTTTATGCCGCCAGTCCTGTTTATTTTGGACTTCACCTTGTATTTCAAGTTAACTATCGAGAATTTCCGCTGCATTCTCTCTCGTAGAGCACCGCGACTTGCGCACTCACACATACAGTGAAATACTGTTTCCTTAAATTCTTCTTGATTGCAGCTTCTGCATCTATTGTCGTATGGCCAGCCCCTCTTCCTGGCATGGTTTCCCCAAGGTCCGTAACCGGTTATTGTAGACGTGAGTCTGAATATGTCTGCTCGTGGGTTTCTTAAAAACCCGTCAGCTCTGGGTTTATTGAATTTGGGCCATGCTTCTTTAGTTATTTTGTGATAGTCCATCTGCTAACCGGCTGCTTCTCCTTTTGCGCACGTATTGTGGATAACCCACTTCTAGTACTTCAGATTCCTTATAGGATGGCCGCTGTCATACCAGCTAATCAGCTTTCTCATTTCCTTACACATTCCTATGGTCAGATACCCAGATGAGAGTGAAGTCTGTCGTGTCGTCTGATGATGTTTGAATTGGTTATCATTGACATTAAAGCTAAGATGGCTCCTTGACTATCTTAAATACTTCCGATAGTTGTTGTGGATGGTTTCTAATTATCCTGCCAGGTTCCCTTATTCCGATAACTTGAACTGGGAACTGCTTGAAAAATATTATTCTAATTCCCCATTTGGTGTTAATAAAGTGCAAGTCTCAAGTCTTATCAATCTTTTTTCCGGCGTTCGGTGCTTTGTATTAAGTAACTATTGAATTTGATTCGTTACTTCATCGGATCTAGTCAAGTGTCACAGCCATAGAGCAGGATGGATGTGTCATTAGTGTTGAAAAAACGAAGCTTAGCTTTTCTTTCTAGCTGTTTCGAATGCCAAACTTCGTTAAACTCGCGAAAGCGTCCTTTGCTTTAATGATTCGGTATTCTTAGCCTGTTTTAGCCCCCCCATCTGGAGTTATTTGACTGCCAAGATAAGTAAAGCAATTGACGCCTTCTACTGCACGACTATCGAGTGTAAAGTTTGCTGTACGTAGCCAATTAATACTCATCACTTTTTTTGGGTTCACGTAGATACGCAGACCCACATTTTCAGCATGGAGCGAAAGATCATCTACCTTTGATTACCAATCCTTCGCTTTTTTTGAAATCAGCACAATGTCGTTCGCGAACTCCAGCTCCGTTGAAGTGTTCCATACTCAGTGGATACCAAACGACACTACTTTTAGGCGGATGTCTAATGCCGTTCCCAAAAACATCGTCGATAACCAGAACAAACAATAAAGGTGAGAAAATGCAGCCTACTACACTTGGATTCCCTTTGAATTTTCTTTAAATCTATCCGATCTCCGAAGAAATCTGAGTTGATCTTGTGGTGCCAAGGAGTTAAGGTGGTCGCTTCTTAACACATCAGTGCCAAAGACCTCAAACCTAATTCGAGCGGTGGCGTGGTAGACTCACAGGAAGTGGTCCCCCGTCTAATCCTCCTCTTCCCTCTTCACAAGCTGAGCAAAGTACACTGTTTGAGATGCCTACCTTTTCAATGTGCTTCGCCCACAGAAAGTGGCCCGTCATCAGTCCAACCAGCTGTCTGCACTCCCTTCTGCTCAATGCCAGGAGGGTTTGCGACAGTCGATCGGACATGACAGGTAACATCAGTTTAGTCCATATGCAGCCTCTCTCAGCCTGCCAAGCTCGCTTGTGGGTTGTAGTAACCCATTTGCTAACCGTGGCCTTGATGGCCGGAGAAGGGAGTGGCCAACTTCTTTGGCCCAGATACCCAAGTGTCCCGGGACCCATGTTAGCATTAGGCTATTATGTCTGCTGGCATAGTTCAGCCTGGATGTACAGGACTCGACTACCCCTGATGTGGTTGAAGGGCTGTCTAAGGCTATGAGCGCAGCTTGGCTGTCACTGCAGGCCCCTACAGATCTGCTTCTTCATCTATTTTCCACAAAAAAGTTCATCGCTTCTGGAATAGCCTACACCTCCGCTTGAAACACAGATGCATGCATTCCAAGAGCAAAGTACAGTTTGGTCCTACTGGATTCCACGTAGACCCCAGATCTGGAGCCGTGCTCAGTCCTGGAGCCATCCTTTCTTCCTTACTTGAATGAACATTACTCAATCAGTCGGGCAGAGGTACCGGACATTCCACGTGTATTCTCTCAAATCATAATCCCTTGCTTGTGTGTAGGGGTCGTTATCAGAATAAGCAGTTCTTATCCGAGTCTTTGAGTAGTGTTTCATTGGGCGAGATTTATAAGTGGCGCCCAAACCTAAGCCCTGCGCACAACCAGATATCCTGGGATGCTTCACGTTCTCACATTAGCTCGCTCTCAAACGGATGTTCGGGAGCTACCCAGAGGGTAGTTGTGAGCTGTTTGAACCATGTGCCGAAGAATCGTCCTGTCCACTCCAAAATGAGTGGAAATTAGGGGCTTTCCCCACATTTGTGGACTTCTGCACACGGAACCATTTCACTATTAAGTTAATGCTTTTCATAAAAAAGAGTTCAATTTTTTTTCCTTGTTCACTCCTCTTGGGAGCATAGGGATTCGGCAAGACTAAGTCTGGCGTTGGTTTCGTTAATCTATTTTGATTTCTGACAGGGTAGTTGATTAGCCTGCCGCTACCGGTCCTAAGTAGTGGGAATGCCCACCTGTAGTTGCTTAGGAACAACGCCTAGCAGTAAGACTAGGAGCGCCATCTGTGATTCACATTTTTCTAGCAGAAGGATCGTACAGATGGTTGAGGACATCGCTAAATTTTGTGTGTCTGCGCTATTACCGCGATCGCAGGCTTCTTCTTGCTGGCGCCCCTGATGCAATGCCACTGATTTTACTTGTTTTAGCAGTCACAATGCAAATAATGAGTGGCTATTTGACTGTAACTTAGAACTTTTAGTTGTACGAGCATTGAGACTTGTAAGCTGCGTTAAATAAAAACAAGAAAAGAAAAGAATATTCCCCTCGCTTGTCTGATTTGCGTGGGCAGAGCTTTCAGATACAAAATTGAAATCACTAAGAAAATTTATGTGGGCCACCCTAATGGTCTAGCACGCATAATCACCGACGAAACCTTGTTTTATTAGGTGTTGTGCCACAACGGCACTATTTAACTGCACTTTTATGGCATTGACTTTGTGGTAAATTACTTGTTAGCGAACCACAACTGAAACGCGAAGGCAACGGACAAGGAAGCTTGCGCAAATGGCAATGTCGACTTTTGTGGGTGCAACGACTCGGCTAGAAAAGCATTCGCACTCATCTATGCACCTGAACGCACAAAACAATATGCATATATTCACGAGCGCATTTACGATGTTGTATGCAGTAACTTTGTTGCCACTTGCACCATAGAACAGTGTGTAATTAGACCCTTAACGGCATACTATCGCCCTGACGGCCGCCTTACCATCGCTCATTCGCGTTCTAGTGGCCACATTTTGTATTTCTTGGTAGGAGAAGCATTGCCAGAAATGCAACAAAGCCGTTGAGCTACAACTTAATTGCCACATATAAATTAATGACGAAAAGTCAAAATACAGCCATAAACCATTTGGAATATTAACTTCAAAGGCCAGTGATTAAGAATTACCGGGATATGCCATCACACACTCGCTGAGAAACGATCACCTAACGAGAATTTGAAGGAAACTGCGGCATACTTCCTTATTGAAAGTTCAAGTAGAAAGCAAAAATAATTTCACTCCACTTCATTTTATTCAATTCATTAAAGCATTAGACGTGGCTTTTAGACTGAGTTCAATGATTTAAGGCTGAGGCGAATCTATTCCAGGTGGTAGCATTCGAGCAACAACAACATTTTTTCAATAACAATTGTCAACGGAAAGAGAAAGAAGAATGGAATCAATGACAAATAGATAAAATTAGTTTTCCCACATTCACAACACAACAACAACTTTCCGTCATTCCGTTTTACTTATTCTTTTTCTTCTTAATTATCGATTTTGGCCGAGTTTAACAAAGCGCGCTAGTCGTTTCTTTCTCGTGCTAACCAGCGCCATTTGGACACACCAAGTGAACCCAAGTCCTTCTCCACCTGATCTTTCCAACGCAAACGAGGCCTTCCTCTTCTTCTGCTACCACCAGCTGGTACCACATCGAATACTTTCAGAACCGGAGCGTTTGTATCCATTCGGACGACATGACCCAGCCAGGATCAGGATCCTTATTCGCTGCGCTATGTCTATGTCGTCGTAAAGCTCATACAGCTCATCGTTCTATCGCCAGCGATATACGCAGTTGCCAACGTGCAAGGGCCCAAAAATCTTGCGCAGAATCTTTCTCTCAAACACTCCAAGCATCGCTTCATCGGGTGTTGTCATCGCTGACGCTTCTGCGCCATACGTTAAGACGGGCTTGATGAGAGCTTTGTAGAGTGTTAGTTTTGTTCGTCGAGAGGGACTTTACTACTCAATTGCCCACTTAGTCCAACGTAGCACCTGTTGGCAAGAGAGATTCTACGTTGGATTTCGAGGCTGACATTGTTAGGTGCTAATACTACTTCCTAAATATACGAAGTCTTTTACAACCTCGAAACGCGAGTGCGCCGACTGTTTGTTTGCTTTGCCTCTTTATCCAGTTTGGAGAAGGCAGAACTAACAGCGCGGTTGTTGAGGCCAATGATGTCAATATCATCGGCATAACAATTGATCGCTCTTATAAAAAATTGTGCCTGAGCGATTAAGTTCTGCGGCTCGTACGATCCTCTCCAACATCAGGTTAAAGAAGTCACACGCCAGCGAGTCACCCTGTCTGAAACCTCGTTTGGTATCAAACGGCTCGAACAGGTCCTTCCCACTTCTGACGGCGCTGCTGGTATTGAGCAACATCATTTTGCATAACCATATTAGTTTTGCGGAGATACCAAATTCAGACATGGCGGCATACAGGTAACTCCTTTCCGTACTGTCGAATGCAGCTTTGAAGTCGACGAAAAGATGGTGTGTGTCGACTCTCCTTTCATGGGTCTTTTCCAAGATTTGGCGTATTGTGAATATTTGGTCGATGGTAGACTTTCCAGGTCTAAAGCCACACTGATAAGGTCCAATCAGTTGGTTGACGGTGGGCTTCAGCCTTTCACACAATACGCTCGCTAGAACCTTATAGGCGATATTTAGAAGACTAATTTCGCGGTAATTGGCTCTGTGAAAATCATATTCTAGGGATCAAAATAAGAAACTTTGCCGAAGGAACCATACCTCTAAAACGAATTCTGATGTCCCGCAATTTGGGTCGAACTTTTAGTGTCTTTTGTGGGGAGGCAAAAAAATCGTCCATTGCTCTGTGGAAATCATATTCTAGGGATCAAAATAAGAAACTTTGCCGAAGGAACCATACCTCTAAAACGAATTCTGATGTCCCCCAATTTGGGTCGAACTTTTAGTGTCTTTTGTGGGGAGGCAAAAAAATCGTCCATTGCTCTGTGGAAATCATATTCTAGGGATCAAAATAAGAAACTTTGCCGAAGGAACCATACCTCTAAAACGAATTCTGATGTCCCCCAATTTGGGTCGAACTTTTAGTGTCTTTTGTGGGGAGGCAAAAAAATCGTCCATTGCTCTGTGGAAATCATATTCTAGGGATCAAAATAAGAAACTTTGCTGAAGAAACCATACCTCTAAAACGAGTTCAGATGTCCCCCAATTTGGGTCGAACTTTTTAGTTTCTTTTCTCATGTAAAGGCCAAAAATGGTCATATTTTGAAATTATTGTATGAGGAACCCCCCAGGGGAGTTTCAGGGGGTGTGCCACTGGCATGGGTGGATCGTCCGTCCAATGTTAGTGGGGGTCGGTCATACATTTGGACTCGATTGGAGCACTCTAAATGGGTCAAAGTGGGATTTATCGTTCGACCCAAATTGGGGGATATCAAAATTCGTTTTAGAGGTATAGTTTCTCGCCAAAGTTTCTTATTTTGATCCCTAGAATACGATTTTCACAGAGCTATGAGCGATTTTTAAATCGACCCGCCCTAATAAGCAGACTAAACTCAATAAAATAGAACAAAAAAATTAAATTTATTGAGAAACTTTGGCTCATCCAAATACTTTGAATGCATGAAGGGTCTTAACGTAGCTTTCAGGTCACAGTGATTTTCTTTTCTCATAAAAAATCATCATAAAAATAATACTTTCTCGAAAACGGAAGCCAATCTGCCAATTGGTCCCTCCATTGAGGAATTATTATTGAATTTAAATGGCCACAGTGCAGTTTATACAACTTTGAAAACCTTTGCACAAACAAAAAAAAAATAACAAAAACAAAGACACAAAAAAAACTCAAAATCTGAGTACGTTGTAATTAACCAAACCTTCGCTGTTCTGTGATATTTATAAATTCTGACAATCATCGCGGAGATGTGATTGGGAAACATTTAGAACTTATTATTTTACCATTTTATTAATTTCGTACATTTACCAAGATAAATCACCGAAATCGCGCAAATCATTTAAAAAACATTATTTTTGAACACTCGCCACAAAACTCAAATGATGTGAGTAATGTTCTTTAATGCGGAAGTTGGGCATCTCCTAATACAATTTCGGGCGTTTGCTTAAAAATTGATGATGCTACTTTATAATAATAACTGCTCCCTCTGCTAGACGTTGCATCACCACTCGCCACACACACTCACACATGTACATATGTACATACACATGTTCTATGATTATTCAAAATCGACGATGTGTTTTTTTTTTGTTTTTGTGAAGATTTGCTTGTCCGCCTCCGCCTATAAAAAATTGCTTATGGAATCTTCTTCCGCCATAATTCACAATGCTAATATTTCGTTACAAGTCATTGATTAAAAAACTCAAAAAATAAAACTAGAAAATTATAAGTTTGAAAAATTACCCAAATACTCGCATCGCTTAATAATTTAACCAGTTGAGGTGTAAGTGAAATTGATGGCAATTGTCCACCGCAGACGGGCTTACGTGTTTATGTATGCTTCTACATATGTATGGGTGTAAATGCATGTGCGTATGAATGCATGCATATATATGACCATCTTTATCCCTCCAATTTGTCCAACTGCATTCATAAGTGTCTCCTCAACTTTTGCAACTAACTACTTTTGTCGCTTTCTTTGGTTCTTTGGTTCTTTGGCTCTTCGGTGCTTTGGTGCTTTGGTTCTTTGGCGGTTGTTGTTCGGTTATTTGTCTGACCAATACTCCGATATTTATGTTTATTACCCACAATAGTCGTAAATTCGTATTGGAACACATCGTAAATGTTTGGCAGCATTATGAGCACTCACGGGATGTCCAACACTTGGAAAACTATCTACTTGTGAAGCGTTTGGACGGCAGTCCATTGCATCTTTTAAAGTACCTCGAGTGGTTTTTTTTTTACGTACGCAGCACTGGTATGCTCTACGATCCTTGAAATCACCAGCCAAGCACCTATACTACTACAAAATGTGATATGAACGTAGTCGCAGCCACTTCCGGGTGTTGATGTTGCTGTTAACTTATTGTGGATGCTTGTTTTATAATTGAACACTTAAGGCGGCGGGCCAATGCAGGGGGAGGGGGCGGAGTGAGCGTGTGTTTGGTTGTGACAAATTTTTATTGTTGACAAAGGTTTTTTATTAGAATTTGGATACTTATTACACAACTCACTCCGTACGTGATTGCTAATAGGGGACTGATAAAAAATGAATAGAGTGAAATTGCCTATCTTAGTACCTTAAACGTAGAGTGCAATTCAGTACAGGGTGTTTAGGGTGATGAAAGTAAGAAAGTAAAAGTTAAACTAAAAAATAAAAACATTTTAATTTGGGTGTTTGGCCGAGCTCCGCTCCTCTTTGTGGTGTGCGTCTTCATGTTGTTCCACAAACGGAGGACCTACGAGGGGTGCCTTTTATATTTCGGGATTTGGCAACCCTGGAGTTGCAATCTGGCAACTGACAGCTGTATCGCAAAGTTTGACAATTTTTCGGCTTTTATGTACTCAGAACGTTTTGAAATACCAGCGCTATTTGTGTTGTTTACAGTAACTTAAAAGATTCATCTCGGTGCAAAAATGGAATTAAATCGTGAACATTTTTGTGCGATTATTTTTTACAACTTTCGACGTGGATTAACTCAGCAGCATTGCATGGATGAACGTAATTCATTTTTTGGCGATGAAGCTCCATCAAGGACCAGTGTTTATCGATGGTAAGGTGAATTCAATCGTGGTCGTAGTTCACTTCAAGACGAATTTCGTGAAGGTCGTCCAAAATCAGTTGTTGTTCCGAAAATCATTGATGCTGTGCGCGAACTGATATTGCAAAATCGTCATGTGACCCATCGTGAGATTGAGACAATCTTAGGCATTAGTGGGACCAGCATACATTCAATATTGCATAAACATTTGACTGTCAAAAAAATTTGTTCGCGTTGGATCCCACACAATTTGTCAATCGCTCATAAAAAGGCTCATGTCGATTGGTCGAAGGAAATGCTCAAAAAATACGATCGCGGGGATTCGAAACACGTCTATGACATCGTGACAGGTGATGAATCATGGATTTACGCGTATGAGCCCGAAAGTAAACAGCAGTCGACTGTATGGGTGTTTCAAGATGAGCCAAATCCAACAAAAGTTGTTCGCGCACGAAGCACTTCCAAGCAAATGGTCGCCTGTTTTTTCGGAAAAACTGGACATGTCTCAACCGTACCACTAGAACAACGCAGAACAGTAAATTCTGAGTGGTACACAATCATTTGTTTGCCAGTTGTCTTCCAAGAAATTAGGAAAACCAATCGCCAAAGACGGATCACTATTCACCAGGACAATGCGAGCTCTCACACATCGGCTCAAACAACTCCATTTTTGAGCACCCAAAACATCGAATTAATGGGTCATTCGCCGTATAGTCCTGACTTGGCACCGAATGACTTCTTTTTATTCCCGTACGTAAAAAACAAACTGAGAGGTCAACGTTTTTCGACACCTGAAGAAGCGGTTGCGGCATTCAGAATGTATGTTTTGGAGGTACCTCATTCAGAGTGGCAAAAGTGCTTCGATAATTGGTTCAAACGCATGCAAAAGTGTATAGATCTTCATGGAGAATATTTTGAAAAACAATAAAGTGATTTTCGATGATTACAATTTGTTTTTGTTCTCTAATCCCGACACATAACAGGCACCCCTCGTACAGTTTCAAGCCGACTCCGAATGGCAGATATTTTTATGAGGAGCTTTTTCATGGCAGAAATACACTCGGAGGTTTGCCATTGCTCGCCAAGGGGCGATCGCTATTAGAAAAATGTTTTTCTTAATTTTGGTGTTTCACCGAGATTCGAACCTACGTTCCCCCTGTGAATTCCGAATGGTAGTCACGTACCAACCCATTCGGCTACGGCGGCCGCTTTTTTTTAATTATATTCTCTAAATATTGACCGTTACGTCAGATACACTCTTGGAGTTTGACCTTCGTACGCCGTGCCACTTTCTGGAGAAATGTTTTCGGGGTGAATTTGAGCTTTCCAGTGACTAATCCAGGATCGGTCCATATGAATCACAAACGTTACAGTCTGTGGCAGAAGAAAAGAACTGGTTTTTTTCTTGTACTTTCAAGATATATTTCGCTTTGCTTTTCATTCAAGGTCTACGACGCCAGGGCCAACTCACGTTAGTGTCGTTCGAAACTTTCCCGTAAACGCAACCAAACAAAAATGAGTGAGAAGTACGCGAAGCGTTTCGAGGCGGTGTTTTTATGCATGCATTCGAAAGGGCCGAACTTATCCTACGTCGCGGTTGCAAAACTGATTAAAAATTCAAAAAAGTTCGTTGTGATGTCGAATCACCGGTATAAGGTGTACAAAAATGTGGATGACTTTTTCGAGCGCGGCTTGAAGCGAGTGACGGCAAAAAAGCAGGATAAAGTGATTGTCCAACTTTTTAAGCGGGACCCTTTTTTGTGACTCCGCCAAACACAATCAGTTATTGCTACAAAGAGAACAGAGGTGAGTATCAACACTATTGAACGACGACTGAAGGAGGCGAACATATCCCACCGTTCCACATCTTCAAAACCACTTTTCTCAGAAGAACACATTGAGAAACAACAAAACAAGAAAACGGCGTCGCAGTATTGGACAGACCTTCCCAGTGCCCAGACGTCAATCGCATTGAAAATGTGTTTGGAATTATTAAAACGCATCTTATCGAAAAGATAGTCCATGATTTAAAGCAACTCGTCCGTCAAGTTCGCAAAATCTGGTCCTCTTTGTCGACGAGCTACGCAGAAAAGCTAGTTCAGGCTATGCTCGACAACGATGAAGACTGCACAGCTTATTAAGCAATTGCGACTCGTAGTTTTGTACATACTTTTATGAAAACAAAAATTTAAATATACATCTTTTATACTTCATGAATAATCGCGATTCCTTTTTTCTGACACAGACTGTATATTCGGTAGCTCACTGTATTTTGTTTACATTAAAAGTAGGCGAGTATTCAACGTCGTTCGGGGTATATATTTAGGTCTTCCGCTCCATAGTGAAGCATAGCGCCATTAATTTTTCCAAAAGATTTCTCACATTTCAAGTTTTTTATCATTAATTTCGTTCCAAAATTCGTCATCGAATATTCTGGCCAATTTTTTTGCGATGTTGTGATTTCTGTAAATTTTAGACAGGCAACTGATTAGGCACCCGAGGCCGCTACTTGGGCAGTCATCTTAAGCCTGCGGACCATCCGTACTGTTTTAAAAGCCGCTGCTAACCAGGAGGCCGACGCACACCTGGAAGCTTTCCATGATTTAGAGGTGTCACAGTTCTTGAAGGTTACACCGTTGGTTCATCCGCTGCAATCCATCGATCTTGCAATTTCTCTGCCTGGCTCAAGAACGCAAATAAGTTAAGCTGGCTAAAAACAGATACCCTCCGCTAGATTTAGCCCATGAGTCGACGTGCTTTTCCAGGATGTGGAGCTTGCAGCCTGTGACGGAGAGTTAGGCTATGGTTGAGAACCAAGTCCTTTCAGAAATAGGATTTTGAACTAACATTGAAACAAAAAGTGGACGTACGCAAAAAGACATTTTTTTGAATAATCTTTAAAATCGATTATTTCGAAAACGGTAAAAGTAAAAGAACATCCAACGAACAATTGGCTTCAGGTATGGTGGAGTTCTTTCAGCTTAAAGCCAGCTGTTTTTTAATGCGTGGTTTTGAGATTTTTATGAAAGAAAACAGCAACCTTTAAACTCTAAAGAAGGTCTGTAGAGATTAATGGGATTATTTTTCTTTCGGAAAAAGTTTTATTCCCCTAGGAAAACGTTTAAGGGGAATTTTGGAAAATTTCTTTCAAAACTGATCCACCAATTTTTCCAAAACTGATCCATAAAACAGGGCCATATAATTATCTGTCAAATGGAGCTAATGTCATGGGCAATAGAAACACTTTTCTATATTTTATTTCCACTAAAGCTTCCCCAATAGTAAAAAACACCCTCCACATCGTCATACTAACTTTGCGATTACGGGGAACTCAATAAAATTAAACAGGATTTCACAAGACTCCTTTAGCTCAAGAGCTAAGGCTAGGTTTCGGTCTCAAATAGGAAAGGAATTCATTTCGTCGAACAGCCGCCAGGTGTCGCCCTACGTCAACTGATGTGAATTCTGTTTTATTGTTGTGAGGTTGCCACATCTGTGATTAATATTCCCACCAAAATTTGATCGTCATTGTTAGCCATTTGTAAAGGTTACGCCGTCTTGAGTAAATCTACCTCTGCACGTGCTTTCGATTTTTACAGTTCTAGAAAAGGACTTGAATTAGCAGCAGCGAGTTTGTATGAAATTTTTCATTTAAAATGAATTGAATGGTGCCAAAACCTTGGAAATGTTGGAAAACTGTTTCTGTAATAATACTCTAAAGAAAACAGCCGTTTACAAGGATATGAACGCCTCAACGCGGCCGTGAGTCCATCGAGATTGACGAAAGTAGTGACTGTCGACATCCAAAACTGCAGAAAACATCAGTAAAGTGAAATAAAAGTTTGTCAGTAACCGCAAATTAATCATCAAAGAGCTGACAGAAAACTGGAACATTGCTTATGGATCGATTCAGGGCTTTGTAGTTAATAACTTGGGTTTACGCTGTGTTGCTAAAAAGTTGATTCAAAAGGATCTACTCGTAAATTTCATGCGAAAAAGGGACCGCATTGATATCAATCAAAAATAATATTTTCGAGGCTGAATCCGACCCAAGGATCGCATCAAACGCATCATTACTGGAAATCAGATTTAAGCTTACGAGTATGACTCGCAATCCAGACATCAGGCGTGTGAATGAAGAGCTCCGAATGAACCTAGACCAAAATATCACGTCGTTTTTGGTCAAACAAGAAAGGGTAGCTCACGGGTTTTCGAGATTACAACCATATTTTACATCACGAAGGTCAGACAGTTAATAAGGATGATTATTTGGCCCTTATGAGACGTTTACGTGAAGCGATTCGCCAAAGAAGAGAGGATTTGTGGAAAGAGAACTAATGGATTTTGCATCATGATAACGCACCGTCGCACAGTGCCATCATTACCGGTGAACTTTTCAACTTAAATGAAACGAATTCCATACGACAGCTATCGAGTTGACCTGATATGGCTCCCTACGATCTTCTTTTTTGTTTGATCGAGCCAAAGAATCACTACGTAGAATGCGTTTTAACAGACGAAAGGAAGGAATAGCCAAATTGAATGTCTATACCGAAAATATAGTTCCAGAAATATTTTGAAAGCTGAAGCAGATGCCTGCATAAGTGTGCTGCGGTAGTGGGGAGTATTTTGAAGGCGATAGTTTCACTTTTGAGTAATAAAATTGCACTTCGAATTTTTTTGAATTTATTCAGCGAACTTTTTGGTCTAGGTGGTATACTTACACATCCATGTAATACATCCCAAACTGAAAAATTCAATCAATTCTTTTAAATTATCAAACAACTACATCCTCTCAACCGCTGTTAAGTTGAGAGGCACCACAGAACTCAATAAATAAAACCCACGCAAAAATCTGTATAATTGGCATATTGGCAAAATAAAATCATTGTAAATATTTTTTCCAAACAGCGATTAGCAAAACATTACCGTAAAACTACCTGACACTAAGACGATACCAACGCAATGTAACGGTTTTTGAGTAAATTAATGTTCTGGGTGGGCGGTTCATTGACCCTCAATACCAAAGATACACACACACGCATACACAATGACTTACCAATACTAAAAGTAATATACTGCCTGTAGTTGTTGTTGTTCGTGCAACATGCGAGTCTGTAGTTTGTGGCAGTAGTTAGTGGCATAATCGTCAACAACAACAATTGTGAATATTTACAATGTCATAGAATGCATTGGAGGCGGTTTGGTCAACGCGTCGGTGGCAGTAATGGGCGGCCACGTTGATTGCTTGATTGTCAGCCGGCCTAGGCATACAACGCCAAGGCATTGTAAATATCTATCATACAAAGCTACATATGTACGTATGTATGGGCAGATACGTTTGTTTAGTGTGTGCGATTTAAGCCTCTAAATTACCATTGGATGGCTGCGTACGTGCAACGATTCATTGATGCTAACATAACTAAGAGTGTAAGTATTATTGTAGTTGTCCATTTGGTGATTTTGTTTTTGTGTTTTATGTTGAGTAATAAAATAATCGTCCATATATCAACACACGCACATATATGGTAATATTGGATATAGCATGAAAGCTCCCTGCTGACACCGGTTGGCGCCGAAGGACATCAGACTGATTGACAGGTGCTAATCTCTTTGATGGATATTTATTTTGAGTCAGCAAAAGCCTGATTGATTTGATCATGAGTTGTGTTTTCGGGCAACCTCTTTGCAAATATTTGCTAAATAACGTAAATATCCGGCACTGCTGTGTTTTATGGAAATCTTCTGTTTCAAAGGTGATCGATTCAATGTCACGTTTGGGGAAAAAGAAATCCATTACTTTCTCGGGACACGACTGTAGTGATCGGTATCTTGTAAAGTATCGAACAAAGAATTTAAAGTTTATGCTCGTTGTCAAGGTGATATTTCACACTAAAAAAATTCTTTTGCTTTTTTTTGTTTTTTCCATTTGTTGTGAGTTAACATTGACGGGGTGTTAACAATGGAAGTCAACAAGCAAAAATAGTGGATTTATTTTTTCTTAAACTAATATTTTGGACATTGCCGTAAATTTTTCTGCAAACTGTTTTATTTCTAGACTCGAGTATAATAAATAGTAAATTGAAAAAAAAAAATATTGGAATATAACTCAATAATTAAATTTGAAAATTTCGGTATTTGAGCTTTTTGAAGTGAAATTTCGGCGGATCTTTTAAAAAAATTTTAAATTTAAGGATAAAGTATCCTGAAAAACGCAGCAGATCAGTGGCCTCCGTAATACAAGGTGGCACAAAATTAATCATCCATTGCTGTTTTTGAATAACTAAATAAATAAAAATAATTTTGAGTGTTGGAAATCTTTCTTTTAACCTTTACGAGTCCCAATGCTTGTCTGTCTACTTCACAAGTGTCATATTTGACGCCACGTACGGCGTACAACGCCAATTGCAAAAAATTATAAATCTTCCGATACGGTGATTAATTTTGCGCCACCCGTTTATAACTATTTATAATTTCAATTTAAGTAAGTAAATAAATAAATAACTAAAAAAATTAAAAAATTAAAAACAATTTTTTTTTTGAAAAAAAAATTAAATATTTTTCATTAAAAATTTTTACGAACAAATTATTTCCTGATTTTGGACAAAAAGATAATTTTTTTATTCAAAAATTTCAGGAGCATTTTTTTTTTAATTGATAAATTTGTTCTTTTTTTTACATTATCAACTAAAACTATACTCAGTAATTCCTGAAAGTTGCATAGTAGGATATCTATAACTTTTCCAGTTAAATTGAAATACGTACAGCGACACCAGCGACAACTACTGAGCATTAGCTTTCTAATGTACGTAGCGAACCTTCAATCCATTTGGACGTAATTTTCGAGAACATCAGAGCAGTATTTTGCACTGATGTTTCACTGGTCCACTGTACGTTTTTGAATATAACTCGAGTGTCCCTCTATGTCGGGAGTCCCACTATGAGACTTCGAGGCATTACAAAGCATAGTCTCAGCTATTAACGAAGAAAAAAGTTTAAACAATCTGGAGAGAGGTACTTTTGCAAAGTGAAAAATCAAATGTTCCCCAAAAATTTTTTACCGAAAATATAAATTTTTGTTTTAAAGATTTATTCAAAAAATAAAAAAACGACAACAATTATGAAAATGTTAAATGTGTTTTTTTTACTTGCCAAAGTTTTCAGCTTTGATTAAATCTGAAAAATTACAAAACAAACCTCTTCAAAAATTAAAAAAAAAAATTAAAAAAAAATGTAAGAATATTTCTGAAAAACAAACAAAAATTCATAAATGAGTATATTTTACCGAGTATTTAAACCGAGTATATTTTACTTTCAAAAACTATGCCGAAATTTTCAACATCGACTAAATCTCAAAAAAGAAAAAAAACAAAAAAAAAATTACTAAACATTTTTAACAAAAACATTTTTTTATAAAACCAAAAATACAAAAACAAAAACAAAAATATATATCTTTAAAAGTATACTTTCCCCAAAAAATTTAAAAAAATATAAAAATGTTATTCAAATGTGACTAAGTCTTAAACAAATTAATAAAATTTCGGCAAGAATTTTTAACAAAACATTTTTTCCCCCAAAAAAATTTTGACAAACTTTTTAACATTGACTAAATCTTAAAAATTGAGAAACCTTTCCCTAAAAAGTTTTAACCAAAAAGTTTTTTTCCAAAAAAAAAAATATTTTTAAAAATATCTCACTCCAATAAATAAAATTAAATAGAGAAAAGTATAAAAATGTTACAAAGAACAAATACATATATTTTACCTTGAAAAACAATGCTGAAATTTTCAAGAGTTAAAAAATCTCGAAATTGACAAAAAAATTCGACAAATATTTTGAACAAAAATTTTTTTTACAAAAAAAATATATTTATATACGTATAATGTCTCCAAAAAATTATAAGAATATTAAAAAGAAATGTTAAAAATGTGACTAAGTCACTATGTCTTGAAAAAAAAAATTTCGCCAAATATTCAATAAAAAAGTTTTTTTCCCCAATATTTTTTTAATGAGAATATATTCAAAAAATTATACAAATGTTAAAAAGAACCGAATATATTTTAAACAACTTTTTAACATTGCCTAAGTCTTAAAAATGAAAAAAATTTGCGCCATAAATTTTTTAAGAATAAATTTTCCATACAAAAAAATATATCGTATATTTTTAAAAATATAATCCCTCCAAAAAATAGAGAAAGGTATAGGGTTGTTCAATAGGTGCGCTTCAACTTTTTTCCGATAGGGAGGGCGAACAACGCAATATTTTTTATTTTTCGCTTGTCATTTGTAAACTTCATTAGTATACATTTCATCATGGAACGCTACACACTTGAGCAACGATTGCAAATCGTGCAAATTTTCTATGAAAATAATCGTTCTGTTGCTGCTACTTTAAGAGCATTACGGCCATTTTACGGTCCATTTAACAAGACGTCCCGTTTTGGGGTTATGTGAAGTCATTGGTCTACAGTAACAAGCCGGCGACGATTTGTGAGCTCAGAGCCAATATTGAACGCGAAATTGCTGGAATTTCGGCCGATTTATGCAAAAGAGTGGTCGAAAATTGGGTTCAACGATTGGACTTCGTAAAACGTGCACGCGGTGGTCATGCAAAAGAAATCGAATGTCATACTTAAATGTATATGTTCAAACTCGATAATAAAAAAAAATTAGTTAAAAAAGTCAAACCGTTTGTGTTTTATTCAAAAAAGTTCAAAAGTTGAAGCGCTCTTACTGAAAAATCCTATATAAAAATGTTGAAAAGACCGAACATATTTTACTTTGAAAAACTATTCTGAAATTTTCAATATTGAAAAAATCTCAAATATCAAAAAAAAAATTCGATAAATATTTTGAAAACAAAAATTTGTTTTTAAAAGTATAATTTATCCAAACAATTATTGTATAAGAATTTTAAAAAGAACCGAATATATTTCGAACCACTTTTTAACAATGACTAAATCTTAAAAATGGAAAAAAGTTTCGCCAAAAATTTTTAACCAACAAATTTTTTTTTTTTTCAAAAACTAATATTTTTAAGTACATAAATTATTCAAAAAATTATAAAAATATTGAAAACCGAATATGTATTGTAATATCTGACTGAAGCTATACCAACATTTTCAAAATTGACTAAATCTCAAAAATAAAAAAAAGAGGTTGTCTGTAAAGTCGGTTTACTGACGATAGTTTAACGTGACAACGTCATAAGAAAATACTGATGGAATGGTTGAAATTTTCAAAACAAAATTTTAATTTTATTTGTTTGATAGATATTTTGTATGGATATAGAGGAGGGGGTAAATGGAATTGCAATGGAATAGGTCAAGTTACATTTACACAAACGTGAAAAATGACGAAACATTTATCAAATTCATGAAAGATATCTTCAATTTCGATTGTGCATCAGACGTTAATAAGTCAACAACACTTAGAGGCACCATCATCGATTTGCCTTTTTCAAGACACTTTAGACTCGATACACTCCCTTTCATTTCTTTCTTTTTCTATCATCGTCCTATTCTCAACAGAGAAATGGTTCATTACCATGCACACAGGAAGGAGGTATATGCAAATACAAGTATGTGAATTTATATACCTACATATGCGCATATACATACATATATATGCTCACTCAAGTAGGACAGAGCCAGATGTCGAACGTTGCCGAACGCGGGGACCGATTGTGCTCTTTGTCGTTCGTTCCGCGCTCTCGCTTACAGTTCAAGCAAGGTAACGACGCATTTTTTGGTGCGTGCAGCCGGCTACATCGAATTATAAGACGTTATCACGTCAAAAACAAAAAAAAAAAATACATTTTTAAAAGTATAATTTCTTTAAGAAACAAAAACGAAATTTTAAATATGACTAATTCTTGAACCAGGAAAAATGTTTCGCCAAAAATTCTTAACTAGAAGAATTTTTTTCAAAAAAAAAAAATGTATAAATTATTCAGCTTAGCAGCTCAAAATCATAAGACTAAATAAAGATAGCGGGAAAAACTTTTAGACAAAAATGTTCACATAAGAATGCTCTATAAAAAAGCTTTAATGCATATTTTCCATAAAATCAATAAAACGAAGTTATTACGCTTGAAAACAATTCATTCCTTAATTTTTCGCATAATTTTGCTTATAACTTTTTTATTATTAATTTTACAATACAATAAAAAGTTTTTAATGAAAGTTGTAGATAATATTATTATCTACAAAAAAAATTTTCGTAACTTTCTGAATTCACGAGATAAACGCAAAAAACCAGTTGCATCCTTATTTCTAAGATGACGGCTGCGGGACACAACCCCCGACAACGGAAACTCAAATTTAAGTTCACGGTGATGGGTTTTATATGATAAAACCATAAGCTCGCATGCTCCTAAAATTACTTACTTGGCTATTTTTTTGGTCTCTTTTTACTGGACTACAGCTGATTTGATTTTATTCCATTTTTCTGCGTCCCTAAATTGCCTGTAATTGTAAAAATTGGTTTGAATTACTCTGAACTTCTAATATTTGTTTATGTATTTTGACTTTTTTGTGGCCTAAGTTTTGTAATCATTCGGGAAATATGAAAAATTGTTCTTACAATTTTCCATTTCTATTTATTTATTTCTACCATTTCTACTTCCACACACTTAAGAGGTCGCAAGACCATTTCGCAACTTTTCGCTGTTAGTAAACTTTTGCATTTTTGTTATTGTTGGCTGGTCAAAAAAACATTTGAATACGAAATTTTAAATTCAAAAATTAATATCAAAACTACAACAATGTATGATGGTTTAAAAGAAAAAATAAAAACTATGAAAATGAAGTAGTGCAAAACGAGAATATTTCTTATGTGTAAATGACAAAGTGCAAAAAAGCGAATGAAATGCAACTACAACAATTCATTTTCTACGGTTACACCTCCATGCCCATGAGACCACAAAGCACACGTACCAAACAATAAATAACCAAAGTGTGCAAGTAGAAGAAGAGAATCGCAAGAAATGACGAAAATTAATTAACTGTTAAATTAAATTCACTTTGAATGTCAACAGCGCGCGAACGGTGCTTTAAAACATCAGCACGGCGGGCGCGTTAGTTGGTTTTGTTCAACATGCTGACGACTTCCACCTGAGGCGATCAACGTGACTGCTTTCAGCGGCTGGGCCCAAAGAACATTGCGAAGGCGGATGACAGCCGGAATCTTCGTACCTCGCTGACTTAAGAACCGCCGCTGACGCTTTACACACTTCCACAGTGTGGTTGTCAGCTCAGTCAGCAAAGCATATCGTCGAACGGTAAATGGTTGTTATTTAATGTTTATGTTGTTGCTTTAGTGGCTGGCGTGTGCTGCAAAGAGGAACTTACCCATATAAATTTGTTAATATTAGCGAATTTGGAAGAATGGAAAAACCTCCGGTACAGCAGAAAATTAATAAAACGAATTAAAATAAAAGTAATACAGAAATTGCTAGCAAAAATTTTAGTTAGTATTCAACAAATTAACAAATTTTCTGTCTCTTGTTGTCCTAACCGGTAGTTGCGCTGGGGACTCGATGAAAAGCGAAGAAGAAAAGAGACGAGTTACCTGCGGTTTGATGAAAGTTTTAATGGCTAGGAAATGTTGATATGAATGAATATACATTCACTCGCACCTTAGAATATTTTGCGAAAATGCAAAATTAGAGTATGCAGACATTTTTTTATTTTGCTTTATTTCATTTGTCAATATAAAATATAAAAAAGTGCCCACTCATTTTTTAAGGCGGTGAAGCTTAAGTGGAAACAAAATACTGAAGAAAGTTCTCAGTATCCATGGCATTTGTTTTATGGCAATAATGTTTGAATAGGATTTCGGGCATGCAGCCCTCGCAGAGGGTGTGTAAATGGCTTAATCTGGGGTGTAATTGGTAGACACCCTTCGGAGTAAATCAAACACGTTGAACGGTGGCTTCCAATTGCTTAGTTTTTTCTACATAGTTTATCGGCTAAGACATGTGCCTTTACGTACAGTGAAGTCAAACGCTCACACTTTGGCAAACGAAATGCAGCTCTGAGCAGTACGGTAGATGGACAGCGAGACTAATACCCGATTTAAAAGAGTTTGTAGAAAGAAAACACGTTGAAGTTTACTCTTACCTCACACAGCTTATGTCCGGACACGGGACACACCTGAAGAAACTATCGAAGAAATGATGATAGGTTATTCTTCGAAATGGAATGCCGTCGCAAATTTAGTGCAGGATATTATCCAAAAATAGAGGCATGAAATGGAGACTTATGCTAAGGAGCATATGCCGTTCAAAACAGGCGGCCCTGGATGCAGGTTGAATAAGAATTACCACGTCGTCCTGGACTTCTACCTCCAGGCAATGCGAAAGCAGTTTCGGGGTTGAGGAAAAAAATCCAAGAGAAGAGAAGGTTTCTTTTTAGTGGATGTAAAGCATTTTTAACCTAACCTCACCGCCAAAAAAAACAAAATTAAACTTATTCAATCACACGGCAATCAGTTCCAGTATGCACCATTTTTCCCCCGACAAATTTAATTTGGTATAGAACTTATTTTAGATACTAGAAATTTCCGCTTCATATATTAGACATTTTTTTGATCTACTTTTTTCCCCTGATCCAAAATCTATGTTTGGCGGTATCTGAAAAATTACATGACAGAAAAAAATAAAGTGGATTTTCGTAGTTAGCAACGGATTTTACATATGAATTAGACCAGAAAATTCTTGCGTGAAAAAATTATTAATTATTTGAAAATCTGTAAAATGAGTGTTCGGCAGAACTGCCAGTACCCGTTTCTTAAAAGTAGCCATACTGAATACTGAGTTGCCAATGAATTGGTCAACCGTGGATCAGCGGTTCCCCCACAGGGATCAGAGCCAATAATCGGAATCAATTCTGCAGGAATCATGAATTGGATCAGCGATTATGTAGGCAATCTACATAAAGAGCGATGGTCTGGTCTAGAACGCTGCAGAACTGCAAAGGGTTTTGTGACAAGTCCGAATAGAAAACTGTGAAACTTTCTACTAAAACTTAGGAGGAAAGACGTTCGGTTGATGGTTGGTATCATTATAGTAGAGATAGACTACGAGTTTTGGGTTCCGATGTCGTGAGAATGAGTAATATTCGGTCTCTAAAACTGGAGGATATTTAGAGATTTGCCAAAGAATCTGGAAAATTCTCACAGGACTAACTATCTCTATCTCTGTCTCTATTCTTTCCTATCTCTTTTTCTGATACTTTTCTCTTTTCTTCCTTCACTATCTACACTCTTTCCAGAGCTCTAAATGCAATGGGCGTTTTAACCTGAGTGTTTTAGGAGCCAATAAAACTCTTGGTGCTCCTTGGCTCGACCTATTCAAATTTCAAATTCCGAATACTGTAACGTATTTAAAAGTACTCACTGCTTAACATTAAATTGATGCTTATACTATCCTTTACTTGCGGCTGCCGTGATCAAAAGGTTCCGGGAATATATTCAGACAATTCAAAATACAAGTTTTTTCCTCAAAAGTGATATTCTTACCTTCAAAGTACTCCCCATCAACTGCAACGCATTTGTGCAGGCGTTTGCTTCAGCTCTCAGAAAATTTCTGGAACTCTATTTTCGGTATAGTCATCAAAGCCATCTTTACCTTTTCCATTACTTCCTTTATAGATCAAACAAAAAAAAAATCGCAGAAAGTATTCGTTTCGTTCGTTCTGAATAATTAAAAAAAATCTTTTAGGCATTTCATAAGGCCCAAATAATAGTTTTTATTAACTGACTGACCTTCTGACAAAAAATCGTGGTATACAATGCCGTTGTAATCTATAAAATCATGAGCATCGCTTTCTTGTTTGACTGAAAACGACCTGGTTCTTTTGGTCTTGCTTCACTCGGAACTCTTCACTCACTCGTCTGGATTGCGAGTCGTACTCATAAGCCCAGGTCTAGTTTCCAGTAATGATGCGCTTAGTGCGATTGTTGTGTCGGATTCAGCCTTGGAAATCATGTTCCTAGCAATATCAACGTGACCTCTTTTTCACATGAAATGTACGAAGAAATCCTTTAGGATCTACTTTGCAGCAGTACGGCGCAAGCCCAAATCATTAAAATCAAAACCTTGAACGTATCCATACTGCAACCATGCTTCGGAGTATCGGAGTATCATTACCGAAACAGTTTCCCAACATTTGCAAGGCTTTCGCACCATTCAATTCATTTGAAATGCAATATTTAATACGAACTCATTGTTGCAAATTCAAAACCATTTTTAAAACTGTAAAAAATTTAAAACACGTACAGAGGTAGATTTTCTTAAGATTTTCTTTTCAAATGGCAAGCAGTGCAGATAAATTACCTTCCAAAGTGGTCCTTAAAAACTGGCTTAGCAACTTCTTTGACACCAGACCAGGCGATTTTTGCCGGAGTGCCATCAACAAACAGGTCGAGAGGCGTGAAGAGGTTGTAAACAGCAATGGCGAATATATAATTGATTCACTTAATGATATAATTATTGTTTTTTCTTTAAATAAAAGTCTTCGGTAAAAACGCTATGAACTTACTAAGGTGCTTTTTGCGTATGCCCAATGGTGTCAATAATCAGTGTAATTTTTTGTGAGATACTTTACTTCTAACATTACTATGTAGGCCTTTGTTTAGTCATTGAGAAATGTATCCTATGAAAGTAAAACTAAAGCCACGTTTCAACCAAAAATGTGCCCATTTAACGATTTGTTGTCATCGCAAAACTAACCCAGCAAAAATTAAAATAATTTGCTCTTACTAACCGATTGGAATTATTCAAAATTTGGCTGTTCGCTAACCGCATTGGGATTTTAGTCCACTGTCTATTTGGCGTTGTTACCACGTAAAAGTAAAATTCTACCACGATTATGTTTTTCACCATACACAATTCCCATGTATAACAGTTAAGAGCAGTTAGCTTGAGTGGCACTGAGTGCACTTTGAGTTGGGCAGAGCAAAATGGCAAGTGAGCCAAATTTGTATGATACCGCAAGAGAGGCCCCAACTCTCTATAGCCACAAAATAAGTAAACAAACAAAGAAGTTGCACAAAAACCGGCTTTTTTAAAAACTTTATGAGAGCCAATATTTGTGCAAATTCCTATTACGCACACTCAACAGTGCTCTATGTGCTCTTGGAGTAGAGTAATTTTGTTAGTGCTTACGAGTGATTATTTGCAGGCAAATTACTTCATTGGTAGGAATAGGAAATTTCATTTACAAAAACTTGGCTATGTACATAGAAAAACAGAATTTAATGTAAAAGACTTTCAATATGAAAAGGAAAATAATTTAGAAATAATCAATGAAACAAAGTATCAAAAATTTAATATAAATAAAATAAAATCAAGTCAAATTAAGAGGCATAGAGTAAAATTAAACAAACACAAATAAAATGAAATAAATGAAGGGAAACTAATATAGTTGAATAAAAAAAATTAAATTAAGTAAAATATATATTAGTAAAATTAAAAAAAAAATAAATACAAAATTAAATCAAAAGAAAATGAGTTAAATATAACAAAATTAAAAAGTAAAAATAAAAAAAATAAGTGAAATATAGTGAAATTAAAATATAAAATGAAAAAAAAGAAAAATTAGAAATAAATAATAAATAAATAAAGGAATTGAATGAGCTAAATAAAAATAAAATAAACTAAATACAATAAAATAAACGAAATACAATAAAATTAATTGAAATATAATAAAATTAAAATGTAAAAATAAAAGCAAATCAAATGAGGGGAAAAAGATAAATCTAAAATACAAAAAAAAAATTTAAATTAAATGAAATTAATGTGAAATCAAATGAGCTATAGTAAAAAATTAAATAGGCGAAAATAAAATGAAGGGAAAGATGTAAATAAAAAAATATGAAAAAAAATAAAAGAAATAAGTAAAAAGAAATTAAAGCAAAATGAAATGAAATATAGTTAAATTAAAAAATATAAATA
The DNA here is from genome assembly GCF_028408465.1 of Anastrepha ludens. NCBI lineage: Eukaryota > Metazoa > Arthropoda > Insecta > Diptera > Tephritidae > Anastrepha > Anastrepha ludens. The sequence continues at coordinate 31,415,184 of NC_071502.1, read as the reverse complement.
AAATATAAAAAAAAAAATTAAGAAAATCTAATAAATGAAACAAAAGAAAATGAAATTAAATGTAGTTAAAAGAAAAAATATAAATAAAAGAAAATTAAATAAAATAAGGGTAAAGAGGTAATTAAAAAATAAAAAAATTAAGTAAAATGAAATTAAAGCAAAATCAAGTGAATACTAGTTCAAATAAAAAATATAAATAAAGTAAAATGCATAAAATGAGAGGGAAAGAGTTAAATAAAGTTAAATGAAATGGGATAAAACAAAAATAAAATAATTTAATTAACCAAAGTAAAAAGAAAAGAAGGAAATAATTCACATAAAATAATATATAAATGCACTAAACTGAATAAAAGAAAATACGGTGAAATTAAATAATGAAAAATAAAATATAATTAAAAAAAAAAAAAATTAAGTTAAATTAGTGAAAATCAGTTAGGTTAGGTTAGGTTGGGTTTGGCAGCCGCATCGCACATAGAGACAACGATGCCACTTAGGCCACGAAATGGGTCCGTTGTGAGCTGCGGGTGCTGGGCTACATTTCCCTATCCATATTGAACCATCCTGAGCTTTTGACAAAGCGTAAAATGTTGTTGATACCTAAAGTGTATAGATTATCTATATTCGTTAAGAAGAAGATTTTAAAAATCAGTTCCCGCTAGAGCTGTGCATGTGCAAAAAAATTTTGAAATGTTTCCAAATCCTTCTCATTTCTCCATCTACGACAGAAATCATGCGTGTAAACGCCTTATCTCCTTGCATGATTTCCTATGAGACAATGTCCTGTGAGGGACCCTACTAAGGTCCTGATTTGAAGTCTACTCAGTTTTATAATACTCTTGGACAGACGTAAGTTTAGCCTTGGCCATGTTTGCCTAGCAACTTCAAAAATCAGTTAAATATAATAAAATTTACGTAATTAAAAGTTAAATTACATACTTAAGTTTGAAGCTTTGACTCATACGATATTTATTGCCGAATGCACTATATTTTTATAAAAAAATTACGCAAATTTAAGGTCCTCGCCTCATTTGAAATGGCGGTTTTTGGGTGTTTCTGTAAAATCATGTAAAACGGGAATGAAAAAAGATTTTTTATTTTTGTTTTAAGTATATTATTTTTTGATCAATTGTTAAGAAATACAAATTATTTGTTGACCATACGAGGTTCGTTCAAAACGTTGTCAAACTTCAAAAAATGGTCTTCACATAGACAATGGAGACATATATAGACGGTTTAACTGAACCGATTTTGATGAAATAAAATTAAAATGACATAGAATCGATGCCGTTATCGTGTGAATTACGATCATTCAGAAAAAAAAAAATTGTAGTGTTTTTTTCGAACCTTTAAAGTCAAAAACAGGGTCAAAAAACGGGGTTTTATCTTTGAACGTTCGCCATTTCGTCAAATTTTATTTTATTTTAAAGATCGTAATTCACACAATAACGACATTCATACTGAACAAGACCCTTTTTGCCTTTTTGATTTCAGGCACCCCTGAGTCCCGGCTTCAGTGTCGCCAGCGACATACCTTTTTATTGGAAGACCATGTTTGGAAGACTGACAACTTTTTGAACGAATTTTGCATGGCCAAAGAGAAATTTTCGTTTTTTAATAATAGATCAAAAAATAAAGTACTCAAAACAAAAATAAAAAAAATCTTCTTACGTTTCCCTTTTACACGCTTTTAAAGAAACACCCAAAAACACCGATTCAAATGGGGAGAGCGACTTAAAAAAATTAATTAAAAAAAGAAATGATTATTCAAAATTGGTTAAAATATAATGTTTCTAATTAGTTGTCAACGGGTGTAAATTTAACTTAAAAAATTTAATTTAATTTTTTTTTTAATTTATTTTATTTTTTTTTATTTTATTTTATTTTTTTATTGTTATTATATTATTTTATTTATTACTATTATTTTCTTTTTTTATTTTATTTTATTTTATTTTATTTCATTTTATTTTATTTGGTTGGTTGGTTTAAGGGTGACCCCGCATCGGATTGCCTCATAGACCGCACGTTGGGTCCGTTGCGTTGCTCTAGAGCTCATTATGTTACATGATTTCCCCACCTAACCGAGATTTTTATTGTGGATTTTGGTCAAAGATATTAATTCGTTTCGAGAATTTGATGAGAGATTCGATTTTCAGGTTCGAGAGTACTGAAAGATTGTCAATTGTTGGAGAGCCAAGAAGAGCGAGTCGACTTCTGGCTAGACCGGGACAACTGCACAGCAAATGTCTGCTCAGGGGATCAATGAGCAATTTACATGTTGAGAGTGGAATGTGCATTGTGGGTAAGTTACTAACATTTGATTGCGCAGCTCCAGCTCTTGCGAGCTCATCAGCTTTGCAGTTACCTTCGAATCCACTGTGACCCGGTATCCAGATAACTTGGACAGAATTCTGAACACTTATCTCGTTAAGAGATAAGAGACAGGATCGAACCACATCTGAGTGGGTATAAGAGGAGCTGAGTGCTCGAACGGCCGCTTGACTGTCGGTGAAAAAGCGGATATCCTCTAGTGATATTCTATTTTCTAAGAGAGTTTTCGCAACATACCAGATAGCGCATACTTCCGCTTGGAATACGCTACAGTAGTCGGGTAATCTAAATGATAGATTGATGTGAGGGAAATTGGAAAAGATTCCAAATCCCACTTTGCCGTCTTGTTTTGAACCATCTGTATATATAATCAGAGGGCCATCGATTTCGGTTAGATTTGTCTTCCATTCTTCCCTAGTTGGGAGTGAACAGCAAGGTGGTGATAGAAGACTTACATGATAGTCTATGTCGGAAGAGATAACAGTGTTCCTGTTCAGTATGGCCGAATGGGCAAGATACTTATTCCATTTCGATATAGCATTCATGCGTGTCGCTGCTTTCGCTGCAATCGCTTTGCCATCCAGATCGATAGGGAACAAGTGAAGCAACGTATTTAGAGCCTTAGTAGGTGTTGTACTTAAGCATCCTGTTATCAGGAGACAGGCTGTTCTTTGGACTCGATCAATTGTGGCTACTCTGCACCGTTTTTCGAGTGCTGTCCACCATACAACCACACCGTAGAAGAGTATCGGTTTGATGATCGAGGTATATATCCAATAAATGATCCGAGGTGAAAAACCCCTGGTTTTGCCTATAGCTTTCTTACAAGTATAGAGAGGTATGAAAGCTTTTTTACATCTGTTTTCGATGTTCAATTTCCAACTCAACTTCCTATCTAGAATAACTCCTAGATATTTAGCTGAATCAGATTGAGTAATGATTCCCTTTTATTTATTTTATTTTATTTTATTTATTTATTTATTTATTTTTTTTTTTTATTGCATCCCAAAAAAGGAGTGTTTTACATTAATTGGCGACAGCTTAGCTGCAAGCCAATAATTTATAACAGGTACAAAATATTACAATTAAATATACTTATATATAAATATTATACAAAATAGTTAACAAATTTACTAACACGAAAAACGTTTACTGTAAAAAGTTTCGGACGATACGGCAAGAATTGAGTAAAGCTGCTTTCTGCATGTCGAAAATTAAATATTCTGGGAATTGAAGAGTTTTCACGTTGTCTGCTAAGTTTTTATGCACTAGTCCGTGGGCTGAGATGATAATTGGTAGTATGTGCACCTTCCTTAGCTTCCACTGGCGTTTGACATCAATGCCTAAGTTAGAATATTTGGATATTTTTTCTGCACATGGTTTTTGCATGTTTCTGTTTAGAGGAACAGCAATATCAACTATATAACCAGTCGCTTGAGATTTATCAATAAGGAAAATATCTGGCCTATTGTGGTCTCTTGTGGCATTTGTTAAAATTGTTCGGTCGTAATATAGAAGGTAGTTGGAGCCTTCTTGAACAGGTTCTGGGGTGTATCTGAAGTACGGTATTTTGCTTGGATTGAAGTTGTACATCTGCGTCAGTTTTAGATGGATTATTTTCGCGATGTCATTATGTCGCTTCAGGTACATAGAGTTTGCCAGTGTGGTGCATCCCGCTAGCACGTGGTCTAATGTCTCACTTCGACTATTGCATCTTCGACATCTGTCTGCAGCGGCATTTGGATCTCGCATTACGTATTTAATGTAGTTTCTCATTGGAATCACACCATCTTGTATGGCGAAAATGGTACCCTCCGTTTCGGCAAATATCGACCTGTTGGTAAGCCATAAGTGCGACAATTTTTGGTCGACATGTGGGCTCAGCAAGTCTTTTCGATATACGCCGTGGACAGCCATTTCAGACCATCTTTGGATTTTTTCATCTATTGTGGTTGCGTTCCTGATTTCGTAGGATTGATTCATCCGAAGTGGGGTGTAATTATCATCCGCAGCACTTGCAGCCTTGTGCAGATCTGATTGGGAGCACTTATGTGGGAAGTATGCTCTTATGTTCAAGATAAGTTTGTCATGCAGTGCTCCAACATCAATCTGTCCTCTGCCTCCCGCTTTTCTAGGTAGCATCATTCGAACGACAGAGCTTTTTGGATGACGTGACTTGTATTTAGTTATAATTGTACGCATTATTCGTTGTAGATTTTCTATTTCAGTAGATTACCATTTTACAATTCCGAAGCTATACGATACCACCGGGACGACAAATGAATTAATAGCGTGGATTTGGTTTTTCCCATTAAGTTGGGTTTTACAGACAGCGTGAAGGCGCCTTTTAAATTCTGCTATCAGATTTTTCCTCATTTGCATCGTATTTATGCTGCTGCTTTGCATAACTCCAAGATACTTGTATACCTCTCCCGGCTCCATTTCTGTTATGTCGAGTCCGCTACTTTCCGCAGTTACATGTCGAGAAACCACTTTACCTTTAGTTATTGTGATCTTTCGGCATTTATCAAGTCCAATAGGCATTTTAATGTCATTGGAGAAGGTTTCGACACATCTCAAAAGCTTATCTATTTATTATTTTATTTTATTTTATTTTATTTTGTTTTAAATAGTTTACATGATAATAAATTATTAGGTAAACTGAAGGAAACGCAGCGCTAGCAGCAGAGGCATTCTGCTAAATTAAATTTTATGAATCTGTCATTGCTTAAAAAGTCTCAGTTAAATAGCTTTTTATTAAAGCACACACTAATACATACGCAACGCGTATCGTGCATGATCGATTTCTGCAAAAGTACTCATAAAGCAGCGATAAAAACTTAGAAATGACATGTGAACGTAAAACTGCCGTCAAGCAAAATATCAAGCGTCAGTGATTATATTTAAACTGTGGTTTCTAGTCACAAAGCAAAGATAGGCTTGTCGCAAATATCATAGAAGGACACCAATGAAACAGTGAAGTGTAGCGATGGAACTTGTGGCATAACAATCGAATGCAGCTATGAACCCAGGAGCATAAACATACGGGCATATATACACACACACATATACCATACTTATATATGCATGTTTAAGTGCAAACATCTATGTATGTGGCTATGCTTCTCGATATACTGTATCACGTAGGTTGAGTAGCGTTCTTGTTGTTGCTGTAGTCTACGTAAGCCTATTTGATGATGGTAGAGGCAGCAGCTTAGATGACCAAGTGAAACATATATAATTGAAGAACAGCGACGCAACAACTACAACCACAATTACAATAAGAACCACAGAGCGCAGAGTCTATTGAAGAGCTGGCGGGGGTATGTTGGAGGAAATACAAGCGGCATGAAGAGGATGTTTGGCACAGGCAACACCGGTTTTGGCATTAAAATGTTGTAGCAGTCGTACGAAATTAAAATAAGAGAAGAGACAAACTAAAAGTCAACCAACAGAGAACCTGTAGAAGGAGCAACAGCAACAACAACTACGTGTACTGGCTGCGACAACAACAGCAGCAGCAGCGGCTAAGGACCCCGGCTTTAGGTTCGAAGAACCAGATTGTAGCAACAAAAACAAAGTTGACTTAGAATAAGATCCCGAATTGAATTAGTGGGGCCACGCGGAATGAGATGACAGTTTAGTGCTGGAATAAAAATGTGTAGAAATTAAAAAAAAAGTACTTAGCGTTTGACTTCTGAGTTAACTCATTTTTGGATGCCAGAGGCTTAATATGAATATGCATGTGGGAGTCATTCATATTCATAATTCATTCAGCCTTGTCTACGATATTCCTCCTGGTTTCTATGCCTCTTGCTATATATTTCCAGTTGGCTACTTCGAACGTTCGTAAGTCTTCTCTTATGCAGTCCATTAGTTGCTATTTGGAAGTATCTGCTACATATTTAAGCCCAGTTAGTTTTAGGCATTCCCATTTATGAATTTATACATTTTTTATTATTTACGCAATATCTCATCTTCAGAATTATGTTTATAATTTCCTACTTGGTTCAAGGGCGAATATTTCCTTCCTTTTTATGAGCTTTTTTTTTTAGTCTGTATTGCCTGCGTTGCCATTTAGTCAAGCGACCGAGTATCATCACTTTTGGAACACTTTTCTGGTACTGCGTGATGATGACAAAATAACATTCACCATCACACTGACAAACAGTAATGCACGGAAATGCTAACGTACACACCTCTATGTATGTTTGTTCACATTAGGGTGTCACTTCCTTTGAGTTCGGTCTCCCCTCTTCATCTTTTTAAAATCAGTCGAAAAGGTATTTGATAAACTTTTACTAATAAGGAAGTATTTTTAGCTGCTATATCCAAATACCATGCCATACAGTCCGAACCCAGTCCTCCATGCACCCCTGGTAGACCGACGAAGGGATGGCCTTCAGCTCATTCGTCGTATTCTCTTTGATCCCCTCTATCGTCGGAAATCTCCTTCCACGAAGTGGTTACTTCAACTTGGGAAACAAAAAGAAGTCGCACGGGGCCATATCAGGTGAATACGATGCTTACACGATGGTATTTACTTGTTGTTTGGTCAAATAATCCAGCACAATTTGGGCGCGATGATCATGCAAAATTCAAGAATTGTTTGCCCACATTTCCGCGCGTTTGCGACGTACAGCATCTCTCAAACGCTTCAAAACGGATAAATAATATTCTTTATTGGCTGTCTGGGTGCACTACCTCTTGGAAATCGAAGGAAACAGTCAACATCACCTTCACTTTTGAGCGGCATTGGGGCGATTTTTTCGGTTTCGGCTCGTCTTTGACACTTCAGACGGCTGTTGCCTGGTTCGCATGTCAAATTCATAGACCCATATCTCGTCATCAGTAGTTATTCGTTTCATGAAGGTTGGATCACTTTGGGCTTCAGAAATTATCTCCTCAGCAACTGTCTTTCGGGGCGTTTTTGCACGAAATTCAGGTCCTTCGAAACGAGCCTGGCTGTAACGTGTCTCATACCCAAAACATCAATCACAATGAGTTGTGCCTTTCCATATGAAATGCAAAGTTCACTTGAAATCTCTCTTCAGCTGGTATGCGTCAAGCTGGAGCATTGCGTCAACTACTGCTCTTCGCCAACGAACACTGTTATGGGCTAGCGATCCCTATTCGTTTCATGTGAGGCCGAGGGATTTCATTTATGCATCTTTACAGCGTCGTCAGATGGTACGAGGTCTGCTAATTCCGCGACCGGCTTGCTGAAAAGGATTCCAGTGCAGGGCCTGTTTAGCAACGTTGTCGTCTGTCTTTCTCAGCGTTTGGCCGATTCACTGCCATTTCCTTTGCTGTATTTCGGTTGCTATGTTCACCTGTGAGGGCTTCCCTCAACAAATCGGAAGAAGAAAAATCGCATGATGCACCGAAGGCAGCGGTTATTAAATCTCTGCAGTCATTTCGTGATCGTTTCAGTTACTTGCCAGGTGGTGCAGCCAAACAGAAGCACTCAAATAACTCTGGAGTTGAATGTGCGCAGCTTCATGCGAAGACCGATGTTACTGATTTGTCACGTTGAAGCAAGAATGCCGACTTTGATTTGCTAAATTTGCATTCAACACCCACTTCAGTACCACCGCCTGCAGTGACCCTACAACCAACTATCACTCGATGTTCAAGCTCGGGCCTATGGAATGCTAATCACGCACAAAAAAGTTTAGCACACTGCAAATTGACAGCCAACATCTTGGGACGAGCATCAACTACAAAAATAACGGCAGCCTGGAGATCAAGCGAAGAATAACTCTTGCCAAAAGGTGTTACCTTGGGCTCAGTAGGCAATTGAGAAGGACCAAACTGACTCTCTATAAAACGATCTTCATTCCCGTTCTGCTATAGGGCGCAAAACCAGCAGATGAGAAAATCTTGAAAGCTTCGGAGAAGGAAACTTCGTTCTAAAATCTTTTGCTTCATGCTGCCACAAGAGCTGCGAAAGTAAGCGGCATGTTAAGTAAGCTCATGGCAAACCTTGGAGGTCCAACGAAGAATAAGCGAACACTTTTAATGGACACACCGAACTCGATTCTCTTATACGGATGCGAAATATGGGCAGATTCGCTAAAAGTGCAATGCCGGCTGAAAACTCTGCAATCTGTGCAACACACCTGCGCTCTCAGAGTGACTTCTTCATACAGAACAGTATCTGAAGCAGCGGTGTTAGTTATCAGCGGAACCATCCCTATAGATATTCTAGTACAAGAGCGCAAACGGAGATGAGATCCAAGCGCTCACACTTTGGCAGGCAAGATGGAATTCTGAACGGTACGATAGATGGGCAGCGAGACTAATACCCGATCTAAAAAAGTGGGTAGAAAGAAAGCACGGCGAGGTTAACTCTTACCTTACACAGTTTTTGTCCGGACATGACTCCTTTCGCAAGTACTTGTGGCGAATGGGAAAAGTGAGCCTACCAAATTGCATATATGGAGAGACTGAGTATGATGATGCGGAGCACACCTTCGTTAAAAGCGAGAGGTGGAACATAGAGAGAACAGCTCTGCAACGAGCTATTGGTGTATTTACACCTGAGGAAGTGATCGAGGAAATGATGATAAGCGAAGAAAAATCGAAATCCGTTGCAAATTTTGTGGAGGATATTATCCGAAAAAGAAGCGTGAAATGGAAACTTATGTTGAAGAGCACTGAGCATAGGTTTCTCAAAACAGGTGACCCTGAACGCAGGGTGAGTAAGTAAGCGCCCTTCTTAGGACGCCGTCTGGGTCCTCTACCTCGATGCAATGCGGAAGCAGTCCCGGGGAGGAGGGAAAAATCCAAGAGAAGCGGAGGGATATGTTTAGTGGAATCACCATACTCGTACGATATGGTGCGAAGGCATTTTTAACCCAACCTCACCGCCAAAAAAAAAAACAAAAAAAGGTAGCAGCGAACGTTTGCAAACTGCTGCGCAGCCACTACCAACGGTCAAATTTTGTCAAACTAAAAGTCATGGGCTTATTCCATCTCTTTATTTCAATAATTTTCATAATTTTTTTACCTCCGTAAATGCGTCACCCTAATGTCTGCAAAATAGTACTAATACAACATATTTATATATACAAGTGTGTGTGTACGTGCGTATTTGTGCAGCAAAGCAAACGGATGTGGCCGATTCGAAGTGTTTTCCAATGTGTTTCTTCTACCTTCTTTAGCTGATCACTCTGCCAGGCTGGCTGGCTGTCTGTCTGCACGACTGGGCGACTCTTGGTGATAATGATGATGATGATCGTTCACCAGGGAAATGGGATTTCGCTTTATATGCCAAACGAATGGACGGATTAAAAAGTTGAATATTTGCCAAGTGAGGAATATTTGCGCATTAGCCTCACAGTCCCCAAGCAGGTACGTACAAGACCTTAAACACACACGTACATTCATACGTACGCATACATCAACATACGCATAAATATGCCCAAAGGAGCATGCAAAGCATTGCTGTCATATTATGCGCCTCTTCCTACCTTCTTACCGCCAGTCCCCACAGACATCGCGTTCACCTGCCTTGCCGCTGGGTCGCTTAGTGTAACAGGTGCAGATGCTTCGGATGCACACTACAGACATACATACAGACACACATACATATATAGAGCTCAACAGCACTGTTTCTCTACACGGATGGAAGGGTGCTTTGCCCTTTGCTGATTGCCAACTTAATCGAAGAATTACGCGAATCCAAGTGCAAGAGCAGTTGATGGTGTTGGGGTATGTTTGTATGGGAATAATATTTATATATCTGCTACATTTTGGCTTTGTAGCAATTCAGTGTGTGTGTCACTACACCCATGGATGTGTGTGTGTGTGTGTACACCAGCCGCATGCGCTATATAAGGTTTGATAGCTTTTTCTATGGAGGATTCGCCACAGCTGTATTGGAAACTTTTTGCTGCAAAAAATCTAGTTAGGATCTTGGCAAAATAAATTAAGTTTCGCTCGTTTAATATGAAATACTTAAAAATGGAGCTTTTCGTATACAAAAATGTAGTACTTTGTCCTGCCATATGTTCTATTCAAGCTAAGTCCGTGATAGATATGAAATTATAAAACTTTTTTTCGTGAAGTTAGTTTTATTTAATCATGGAAATATTAATAAAAAAATAATGGCCACAAGCCTTCAAACGATTAGGCATGGAACGCACGTCGTACTGACGTCGCTGCTCGAACCAAAGATTGTTTGAGACTCTCCAAATTTCTATTAGGTCTACGAAAGGTCATGTTCTCCAGTGGATTCAGATTTGCGGCGATAAACCTAGTAATATTATTTTTAGCCACTGCTGGGTGGGTTTTTTTTATGGGCTGGAGCAGAATCTTTTGCTGCAAGATATAACACTCTTCATTGAAAGTAGTACTGCTCAACTGCTTCCCCATGACTTCTAAGACATGCCCTTGTACGTTTTTGCCTCGGTATAAGCCCCTCTTTCCAAACATAAGAGATGTAACAAGAGATTTACAAAACAGTCCCCACCTAACCATTACGTAGGCTGGATGGTGGTCCCACTGAACCCGTGGAACAACATTTTTTGCGTCTTTAGAAGTTTGCACATAGATTTTGTCGTTTTGTTTATTAAAAACTCCTTCAACAGTGAAAATTTTCTCATTTGTGGAAAGAATATTTTCCTCGCCCTTAACCGCGTGCCACCGAAGAAGCTGTTTGCATCTGTCGAGTCTAATTTTCTTCAAGCGCGTTGTCGAAAGATGACCAGTTGCGCGGCGGAAGGCTTTTATATGGAGATCATCTCTAATTATTATTGTCATGAATCTGGTCGATACATTCATTTCCCTAGACATGCTTTTCTAAGTTCTAAGGGGATTTCTGCGAATCTGCGAATCTCGAACAACCTTTATGGCTGCACTGTTTCGAACCACGCGAGGACGACCGCTTCCATTTCTATCTGTCACTTCAGACTTTTGGCAAAAACGATTGAACGTGCGGTGAACAAACATTCTCGAAATACTAAGTTTTTTCGACCACTCTGAGAACTTGTCGGTCGAGGACCAATCGTTATTAAAAAAAAAACCAACCCTTACCATCATTCGATGTTGAAGCCCGGGCCTAGGGGATGCTAATCACGTACAAAAAAGTGTGACATACTGCAAATTGACAGCTAACATCTTGGGCCCAGCATCAACTACAAAAATAACGTCAGCCTCGAATTCAAGCGAAGAATAACTCTTGCCAACAGGTGTTACTTTGGGCTCAGTAGGCAATTGAGAAGGATCAAACTGACACTCTACAAAACGCTCTTCATTCCTGTCCTGCTAAAACCGGCAGATGAGAAAGTCTTGAGAGCTCTCGAGAGGAAAACTTCGCCCCCAGAATTTGGTCCACTTCGCGTTGGTGAGGAGTAGCGTGTGCGGTGAAACAGCGAGCAGTATGAGGTATACTTATATAGCGACATGGACATAGTTAAGCGTGGGAAAATACAGCGGCTACGCTGGCTCGGCCATGTCACTCGTCCGAACGAAGACACTCCAGTAAGGCGAACCTATGCAACGGTACCCCAGAAAGGAAGACGAGGTAGGGGAAGAACACGTCTTCGTTGGAAGGACCAAGTGCTGCAGAACCTGTCAGCGTAAAGAACGTAAATATCTACTCCGACCGCCAAGCGGCATTTAGGGCTTTCGGCTCGTTGTTTGTGCATTCGAAATTAGTCGGGAAATAACTGACTTATCTCTCGATTGCATACGAATACTTTGATATTAGGCTGATTTGGGTTCCTGGTCACATAGAGGAAAACTGCTGGGTTGGCGAGTTGACTAGACACGAGGCCCTGGAGGCGGTTTCAGCGCAAAACGAGAGTATGGCGTTCGCTTGAGAGCCTGTGGACTACTTTTGGAAAGTTGGGCCCCGCGTCAATTCAACGAGTGCTGTGATAGTGCACAAAACAAAGACACGAGATCCTTCTGGCTGCGGGTAGATCGGGGGCGCTCGAGGAAGCTTCTTGGCTAACAAAGATACGGCTATCGAATGTGGCAAGTATCCTCACTGGACACTGTCCGTTAGGTGTTCATTGGATTGCTTTAAGCCTTTTCTACAGAAACTGTTTGGAGGATGAGGTGGGATCTTCTCAGAACCTTCTCAGCTACTTTGCTCTCGTCGGGCAGGAGATAATACATCTGTACTCTCTCTTTGTTACTACACCTGCAGGTATTGTGGATTTAAATATTACACCTAGTGAAGTTCATCAGTAGCTTGAAGCAGTTAATATGAACGTAATTAACCACTGTTGGCCGTCATCTTCTAATCCGAATCCCCTTTTTCCTTTTCCCAGCTGTTTGGTTCTGTTCTTTCTGTTCCCCCCGCACTCTTTGCTATATCAAAGGGCGAGTTTTGATTATTTGTTCAAGTGGACCCCCGCAAGGGCACCCATTTATACTAAACAAACTTAACTTTTTTTTTATAAAATCTAGTTTTTACTAAAACAAAAACCAAAAAAATTCAAAATTTGTGCAATATTTTTCAAAATTTCATCAAAACTTTAAACTTTTTAGGCAACACTTTTAGACTTTTTTGTGTATGTAATTTGATAGCCCATTTTATATACAGGGCCAGAGTCTTAGCACACTGATTTCAGTCAAAAACGGGCACGCCAAGAGGATGCGAGAGCAAACACACGACTTCTACAAAAGCTGCCTAGATGAGGAAGAAGAAGAGATGATATCGATGCTTCTGTGCTATTGTCCTGCTCTATCCAAGCGTAGCATCACTATTTTCGGTAGATAATTCTGTAATGAATTGGAAGATCTCAGTACTGTAGAAATAAGGAACGTACACACTGGTTTTAGAAGAGATGAGAACAAGTTCCCCACGCGGCGTCACAATGGGTTATGAGCCTGAGTGTGTTTTTTTTTTTTTTTTTTTTTTTTTTTTTTTTTTTTTTTTTTCATGGGCGTTGTGGTAGCGCGCTACCCTCAAGTGGCCCTTTTGAAACCAGGGCAAGCCTGTTGTTTCGTCGAAACTCCGCACCCCACGGGACAACTGCCAGGTATTACATCGTGGGGGGGAAGGGCGAGTTAGTCGCCGCTCCTTCGTCGCATTCTTTCGAGGGTCCTTAGTTTTTTCATGGTCTCTGCTATGACATCGCATGCTGCCGTCCATTTTTCCTTGCTTTGTAGCATGGATTGCACGAATGTATCTGGGTCGTAGTTTCCTCCAAATATTCGCCGAAGCTTCGATCTAGATCCATAAAAACGCTTACATTCGAAGAATACGTGATGAACGTCTTCTATCGCGTTTACGCCACAGTCATCGCAAGTGGGATCCGATTCATGTTTGAACCGAAAGAGGTATGCTTTGAAGCATCCATGCCCGGTTAAAAATTGCGTCAGATAGAAATCCACTTCTCCGTGTTTTCTTCCAATCCAGCTTCGCAAGTCTGGAATGCAGCGATGTGTCCAGCGGCCCTTCGTTGTGGTATTCCATTTTTGCTGCCAAGTTTGGGTGCTAGTCCCCCGTGCCACGATGCGTTGCGTTTCACTGTCGGCCAACACTGCAGCTTCGTTTGCCAATATATCTATTGGATACATTCCAGCGATAATCAGCGCTGCCTCTTCTGAAACCGTTTTAAAGGCGGAACAGACTCGAAGCGCACATAAACGATACGCCGCCTTTATACCGCGTAAGTAGGAAGGACGTTGCGTAGCCATGTACCAAACAGGGGCACCGTATAGTATTTGGTTCTTCACCACGCCTGCTAGGAGTTGGCGCCGCCGTTGTTTCGGCCCGCGGGCGTTTAGCATTATTCGCGATAATGCTGCTACCGTTACTGATGCTTTTTTGGCCGCATACTCCAGGTGAGTTTTAAAAGATAACCTCCTGTCTATAACTATTCCCAGATATTTAACTTCTGGTGCTGTCGTGATGCTGGGATTGCCCACTTGTATCGTTGCCACCTCTACTTTTTTCCGGCTCGATATGAGAACGGACTCCGTTTTTTGCTCGGCGAGTTGAAGGCCGTTTTGCACCAACCATGAGTTAACGGTCGCTATGGTCCGATTATGGTCCTGAGGGTGTGCCACAGGACAACCGCTTCTACTTAACCTAATCTAATTTTTTTACTGTGCATTTCTTTGTTGACGGCGCCTGGCTTTTTCTTTTATATAAAAATATGCGACTTGTGTGGAAGTAAAGGCGTGGCCCCTCAGCGAGGGGGAGATTCACAAATCAGCGATGTTTGCGGGTTACTAGAAATTTGCACTATCTTATACCACAACTCAATGGGCTATAAAACTGCATGAAGTATATAAATTTTGGTTAAAAGCTAAAAGTTTCGATGAATTTTTGCAACATTTGTGACAAATTTTTATTTTTGGATATAGTCTAGACTCTTGTCGTTTCTGTGACCAATGCCAGAAGACTCCAATTTATCTTCTCCTTGAATACAGCCAGCGCTATTGCGCGGAGAAGGTTGAGACATCTCGCGAGCTGGGAGAAAGGAACAAACGCTCAGTCCAACCCAGCTCTATTTTGCGTTTAATAAGGGAAGCGCGTTTGGATGAGGTACTGTGATGAGTAGGGAGTACAAAAGACCAAGAGCTCGAAGTGCAAACCTCAAAAAAATTTCAATCTAAATCCATAATCCTACAACGGGATGTGTATGCGACGCAATCGTAGGGTTACGCATTAATGCTGGTTAGGGTAAGTGTAAGATTATAACAGTTGCTAGTTAACCAATGAGTTTAAAAAGAACTCCACTTTTAACTGCACCATATTTTATGCCCCACTTGCACTTGAACAATATTAGATATTTGTAATATACGCAGTGCTTCAACAAATAAAACAAGCGTATAATTGTTTTGAATATTACAATAAATCCCTAATTAGTGTAAAGTAATCCCTTAGCACTTCGAGGTTGGAGCATCAATTTTCACCATATCGCACACGCTATGTTGAGTTGCCAAACTGCACGAAGTTAGCAGTAAAGAACAACAAAGTTAACCATGAAAAGATGTTTGGCGTCGATTGAGTGCAAATACTGAGCACCTGTAAGTTGGGAGCGAACCGAATGGTGAGTAGAAAAGCTCAAGGTGCGCTCAGCCAACTCAAAGCGTATGCGTTTGGGATACATAGAAACCAGTTGGTATGGTGGCTAAGACAACAACAGCAAAACAAATGCAACAACTAAGAAGGCAAAAAGCCAAACAACAGCGACAGCACAAAGAGCTCAATGTTGGCTGTGTGCGGCAACACCAGTTTCAGTCGAGATTTTGATAGCGACAGTGGAGGGTGCTCCCATTCGAGACGACTTGGCGCGCGTGAAAACGAGTCTGAAAAAGTTGTACCACACAAATATCTACACATACAAATAAAGTTACACTGCACAAGCATAAGCAGAAAAGCAGAAAAGCATAATAAAATCAAATGTGCGTGCATTCAAGTTGAAGGCTTCAAATAGTGCAATTCATGCCATACTCACCTATGTGTGCATGTATGGGCAGGCAGCTGTGCGTAAAGAAAAATAGAAATTGTGTTGAAAACAGTTTTGTGGACATTTGAAAAAAAAAGTGCTTGCAAATTTAAGTGAATTCTTTCTGCACGTTGCATATCTACATATGAAAGAAAAAGATCTAAACGTTAAAGTTAAAATTTGTTGATTCTTTAGCTAAATGCATAGCAACTGCTTTTTAAGCGTAAGTAGCATTTGCAAAATCAAATTTTGGTAAATTCTCTCCGCCACAAAAAACAAAAAAAAATTGTAAAAAACATTGAAGCCAAGCGGCCGTTGCCTGTCATACACCCACAAAGAGAGCGAAAAAAATACAAAGTTAAAGTTTTTGTTTTTCGAATTGTGGCAGGAAATAAACGCGACGCATACACGCATGCATACACACACACACACGTGCACATACATACATGAGTGCTGAAATTTCGTTAGTACGTAAATACCTCGTTTGCGGCGCCAGTGAAATTCGTTTTACAAGTGACAATGCAATCTCAACAACAATAACAACAACCACAACAACAACAGCGAGAGGCACACCTGGCCAGCGAAATTAAATATCGGCGGTTAAACCGGTAACAAATCGGCGTTAAAAAAAAGCAAAGTTAATAAAGCCAGAACTTGTGGGCGGCGCGTGAAAAGTATTGAAGATACATTAATTTACAGTAACTCTGCGCCGAAAATCATTACTGCGGCACTCTGGTTAATTAGTAAAAACAAAAGTGTTACTTCTTGCTTGCACAAATTTCTGTGTCGCGCATTTGCTTTAAAATTTATAAACTTTTTTTTTGTATTTGAATTTCAATGCTTTGAATCCCGTACATTTTGCAAAATTTTATTACAATTTACTGTTTTGAAATTCCGATTTTGTGCCAATTTCCGAGACATACGCCAACTTTCCACTCCGATCCCCCGTCAACAGCAGACAAATGTAATAAATAGTACGAATAAAAATAATAAAACCAGATCAACGAACCAGAAAGGCAACAACAACAACAACAAAAACCATCAACAAGTCGTAGTGAGTGACCCATAGCCAAAGTGGGGAAACATTCGCATTTTGGTTTTATCGTTAACGTTTTGCTACCCACTGTGCACCTACATACACACACACATACATATATATGTGCATTTACACACACATACTTGTGCACAATATTTGCTGTGCTTTTATGCATATGTTGTTTGCTCATTTAACGGTACTTCGAATGCGATTTTATTTTTTATTTCGGCGCTGCTTAAAAAACATGCAAATTAATAACGAAGATTAGACGCAAAAAAGTTTGCTAAAAAGCAAGAAAAAATTAAAAAAAAAAAAAGTTTTAAATAACAACAACTTTTGTTTAACAATTTGTGATTTGACAACGTACAGCAACTGCAGCATTTGGCATTTGGCATTTTCGTATAAATTATTTTTATTATCACTTTACAGCTACAAAATACGCAAGTTTGCTTCGTTAACAACAACAGTAAAAAGTGAAAAAAAACGCGTATGAAAATATTTTGCATATGCAGCGCATGAAATCCATCAAAACAATCAACAAAAACCAAATAAAATAAAATCAACACAAAAGACAAAATTTATCTGCTTTTGTTAGCTGACAGTTGGCGGATCTGTTAATTGTATATTAATTGAGGTGAGACGAAATTTATTAACATATTTGCATTCAGTTTGTGTGTGGGTGTGTGTGCGTTTATATAAATCTTTGTAAATTTAAATTTAAAACGAAGATTTATTTAAGAAAGTGCTTCTATTTGTTTTGGCCAGATATTCAGCTGTTTTTGTGTGCATTAAAATTAGCGCACAACTTTTATGCGGGTATTTGTGGCCAAAGAAGGAAAGTAAATATACCTGCAAAATATTGCAAATTGTAAAATTTATTTCAAAGCAGGTCGAGAAATATTATTCTGTTTATTTTGAATTTAATTCCATGCAATTTTTTATTATTTGGACACTAGAGCTCACATGATTAAGTCCCCGTAACTTATATTTACAGTGTTCGCAATTTTTTTTTTTTTTGTTGAACTTTTATGAAAATGTAGTTTAATACATAACAAAAATCGTCTAGACCTTAGTTCCAGACCTTGTTCAAAATTCGCAAAAACTTAAAACAACGAAAAAAATTATCATAAAAATTTTCAACTTTTCAAGTTCCAGATTTTCTAAGAAATTCGCAAAAACATAAAAAATCGAAAAAAATTATGATAAAAATTTTCAACTTTTCAAGCTCCAGGCCTTATACAAAATTCGCAAAAACTTAAAAAGCTGAAAAAATTAGCATGCAAATTTTCAACTTTTCAAGCTCCAGACTTTATAAAAATTCGCAAAAATTTAAAACACTGAAAAAAATTATAATCGAAATTTTCAACTTTTCAATCTCCAGACTTTATAAGAAACTCGCGAAAACTTGAAAAAATTAAAAAAATTATTATAAAAATTTTCAACTTTTCAAGCTCTAGATTTTGCACGAAATTCGCAAAAACTTAAAAAAACGAAAAAAATTATCATAAAAATTTTCAACTTTTCAAGTTCCAGACTTTCTAAGAAATTCGCAAAACCATAAAAAATCGAAAAAAATTATATTATGATAAAAATTTTCAACTTTTGAAGCTCCACGCTTTACCCGAAATTCGCAGAAACTTAAAAAAATTCCAAAAATTATCATGATAATTTTCAACTTTTCAAGTTCCAGTCTTTGTACGAAATATACACAAATTTAAGAAACTGAAAAAAAAAATATTTTCAAAATTGTCAACTTTTCGAGCTCCAGACTTTGTACGAAATTCACAAAAACTTGAAAAACTGAAAAAAAATTATCAAAATTTTCAACTTTTCAAGTTTCAGCCTTTGCACGAAATACACAAAAATTTAAGAAACTGAAAAAAAAAATATTTTCAAAATTGTCAACTTTTCGAGCTCCAGATTTTGCATGAAATTTCCAAAAACTTAAAAAAATTGAAAAAATATTATCATAAAAATTTTCAGCTTTTCAAGTTCCAGCCTTTGTACAAAACTCGCGAAAACTTGAAAAATTAAAAAACTTACCATCGAAATTTTCAACTTTGCAAGTTCCAGGCTTTCTAAGAAATTCGCAAAAACATAAAAGACTGAAAAAAATGATAATCAAAATTTTCTACTTTTGAAGCTCCAGCCTTTGTACGAAATTCACAAAAACAATAAAAAAACTGAAAAAATTATTATCGAAATTTTCAATTTTTGAATCAGCATCCTTAGAAAATCACTTGCTTTATATGAAAGACATTTCACAAATACAGTAAGATGTTGAATGAAATAGCCGCCAAACCCGCAGCCAACCGATCAATACCTATCGCTTGAGAATTTGTTAGTGATTGATTTCAAAGTAAAGGGTGGTTAAATTTCAAGGGCCGGTGTTGATTTAGAATAAAATGCAATTTTTGGACGAAATTATTGTCATTTCTCCTTATTATGATGATATTGGTATAGCTCAATTACGCATGGAACAAAATATTGGCCAACTAACCGCCGCGGTCTCGGCGGCACACCTCCATCCGATGGTCCAAATTTTCGATGACGCTGAGGCATAATTGAGGTTCTATGCCGTTAATGTGCCGAATTATCTCATCCTTTAGCTCTTGAATTGTTGCTGGCTTATCGACGTACACCTTTTCTTTCAAATAACCCCAAAGAAAGAAGTACAACGGTGCCAAATTACATAATCTTGGCGGCCAATTCACATCACCGCGACGTGAGATTATTCGGCTATCAAATTTTTCACGCACAAGAGCCATTGTTTCGTTAGCACCGTCAGTAGAAAGAATAGAGATAGGAAAGATAAAAAGTGGATGGAAAGACGGATAAATTAGTTTGAGGTCATTCTTTCACAAATCTTTTGGATCCATGGATGAATTTTAAGAGATCCGGAAGAGGAAGAGTAAGAACTTTGTGCATACTCAGTG
This sequence comes from Anastrepha ludens, assembly GCF_028408465.1. Classification (NCBI taxonomy): domain Eukaryota; kingdom Metazoa; phylum Arthropoda; class Insecta; order Diptera; family Tephritidae; genus Anastrepha; species Anastrepha ludens. Next base: position 31,395,466 of record NC_071502.1, on the reverse strand, counting down.
TATCGCAACCCAATATCCTAAGTCTGATTCTGGAAAACGCCGGACAGCTACAGAGAAAATGCTCTGCAGTGTCGTCATTCTCAAGACAGGATAAATTTCAACATAAGTAAATAAAATTTACTTCATACATTTACTTTATTGTACTAAAATGTAATGGCCTATAAAACTGCATACCTGGAAGTATTTTAATACTCATGTAAAAAAATTCGAGCGCCCGTTGCAAGCAAGAAATTTCTCAACATACGAGTATTACAAAAAATCAAAATTGTCAAAAATCAACGCGATTTCTAAGCCATTGTAAACCTGCACTCTGTTATACTAAAATTAATTGGTCTATAAATTGGACCAAACATTTTCTAAAAATTCTAAAAAAAACAGTTGAAAATTTTGGGAGTAATTTTTGAAACTTTTGAAATTTGCTAAATTTTTGTGAATTTTGTTTTCAACCTCGAAAGTTTATAGGGTTTTTCTTATATGACCTGTATACACCTTTATTCCACAGCGTGAATTTTTCACTTCTTTTGGCCTGCGAAAGGGCTCTTGAAGGCACTGAGGTAGTAAGGAAGTTATTTGCATTCTGAATGACTGATTAAAAAATAATCGATAATGAAAATAAACGAAAAAAATGGATGCTCTATGCATAAAGCGTTTTGTTTGGTAAGGCTTAGAAAATTTTAAATGCGATTATGCCAGAGAAAAATTAGAAAAAAAATATCGTAGTGTTGTTTTATTTTATAAATAAATTTAAAATATATATATATATATTTGCGTAGTGTAGTTTTATTATATAATTTTCTATGTAATGCTGCGTAAGTTGTCAAAGATTAACTGAATTCAGATGAATATTTCCTCTGTCACTACTTAATCAAGCAAAAACGTCCCCCTTGCCAATCACAGAGTGAAAGTTACGGAAAAGCCTGCAATAATTGCCAACCTTCATTTTTAAATTACAGTGATTTATGCTATTTTTATTCACCCTGTAAGGTTTTATTCAATACAAAGGGAAATGAAGTAACCAAAATTGAGAGATGTCATTGTACTCCGTCAATTATAGAGGCGTAGTGAATTCGTAATCTACAATACCAGCTCAGCAGTTTTTATTGTCTGTTGTCCATTACATAATTATGTTATGGCTCATCGCACCTTTTACAGGCGCTGCTATCTCGCTAGATGAGTGAGAACGACAATGGCTGTTACGGATAATAGAGCCGTGGGAGCTCAATACAATCAATCATATTGCACTCTACTAGTAATCGAAATCTATAAAATTTATTTTTCTAGCATTTTAAAATTTAGCTTTCGTTTTACAACAACTATTACAAGAAGCGTTGTTATTACATTTCCAAAAATTTTAGCGCTTGGTTTTCCAGAGAGGCGGAAGTAAGGAAGCTCAGTTGAAATTGAATTAGCAAATGTAAAAAAAATTGCATGCTCCGTATTAACATAAATGCCTAGCAAAACATAAATCAATTTCACGCTGAATTACAGTAAAAAGTGGCGAACATTAAAATTTTGTATATTTTATGATTTGTTAGTGCTAAAAAGTAATGCAAATGGAATAACTATAAATCAATTAAAATGCAAACACAATTTTCATCCTAAACTTACTAAACGCAGAAATATATTTAGATATGCACACAAACATTTGTACACCTGTGCTCACATATTAAGCCACTTTGTCTCTGCTTCTACTTATGTATGATTTTTTTTCGTAAATTTTTTATAAAACCTGCCAAATAAAGTTTCAAACTTTGTAAAAAATTCACAAAAACTAAATAAATTAAAAAAGTGTTATCACAATTTTCAACTTTTTATTAGAATCTTTAGAAAATCCAGCTCATTGAAAAATGGAAACCCCCCAAATAAATTTCCAAACTTTTTAAAAAATCCACAAAAACTTGAAAATTTTAAAAAGTTATTAAAATTTTCAAAATTTTGTTAGAATTTTTTGAAAATAAATTTCCAAACTTTGTAAAAAATTCACAAAACCTTAAAAAAAAAAACAAAAAATAATATCAAAATCTTGAACTTTTTATTAGAATCTTTAGAAAATTGCATACTTCACATGGAAAAAAATTGTCAACCTGGTTGGCAAGCAAAAAATGATCAAAAATCAACGCAATTTCTGGCGACTTCAAATTTTTACTTTTTCCTATTAAAATTGAATGGGGTATACAACAGCTTAACCGGATTTTGTAAAGATTTTAATTAAAAATTTCACAATTTTGATGAGAATTTTTGGAAATTTATTATATATTTGAAAATTTTGTTGACAATTTTGGGAATTTATAAGAAATATTTTTAATAATATTGGTAACTATTTTTGGAAATTTCTTATATTTTTGAAAATTTGGATGGCAGTTTTGGAAATTCATTAGAAATATTTTTAAAAATATTGAAGACAATTTTCGAAATTTGTTAAATTTTTGATGACAAGTTTTGGAAATTTATTATATTTTTGAAAATTTTGATGACAGTTGTCGAAATTCATTAGAAATATTTTTAAAATTATTGAAGACAATTTTCGAAATTTGTTAAATTTTTGATGACAAGTTTTGGAAAGTTATTGTGTTTTTGAAAATTTTGAAGACTTTTTTGGAAATTTATTAGAAATATTTTTCAAAAGTTTGATGGTAATTTTCGGAATTTGTTATATTTTAGAAAATTTTTATGACAATTTTTGAAATTTATTAGATATTTGAAAAGCTCGTAAAGAATTTTTGAAAATTTATGAAACATATTTTAGAAAATTTTTATGATAATTTTTGAAATTTATTATATTTTTGAAAATTTTGAAGACTATTTTGAAAATTTATTAGAAATATTTTAGAATATTTTGATGATAATTTTCGGAATTTGTTATATTTTTGAAAATTTTGATGACAATTTTTGAAATTTATTATACTCGTATTTTAGCAAGGCTCGGCGGCAATTTTTAAAAATTTATTAGAAATAGTTTAGAAAATTTTGATGATAATTTTCGGAATTTGTTATATTTTTGAAAATTTTTATGACAATTTTTGAAATTAATTATATTTTAGCAAGGCTCGGTGGCAATCTTTGAAAATTTATTAGAAATATTTTAGAAAATATTGATGACAATTTTTGAAAATTTTGATGACAATTTTAGAAATTTTTATATATTTCAACAAAGGCTCGGTGACTATTTTTGAAAATTTATTAGAAATATTTTAGAAAATTTTCATGACAATTTTTGAAAATTGATTATATTTTTGAATAGTTTGATCACAATTTTTGGAAATTTATTAGAAATATTTTTAAAAATATTGATGACAATTTTTGGGATTTTTATGATAGTACATTTTTCAAAATTTTTATAGCAATTTTCGAAATTTGTTATGTTTTCGAAAATTTTGATGACAATTTTTGAAATTTATTATATATTTCAAAAGCTCGTAAACAATTTTTGAAAATTTATTAAAACTACTTTAGAAAATGTTGATGATAATTTTTGAAATTTATTATATTTCAACAAAGGCTCGGTGACTATTTTTGAAAATTTATTAGAAATATTTTAGAAAATTTTCATGACAATTTTTGGAATTTTATTATATTATATTTTTCAAAATTTTGATACCTATTTTCGAAATTCGTTATGTTTTCGAAAATTGTGATGACAATTTTTGAAATTTATTATATTTTTTTTAAAAGCTTGATGATAATTTTTGAAAGTTTATTAGAAATAATTGTGAAGACAATTTTTGGATTTTATATTAGTACATTTTTGAAAATTTCATGACAATTGAAATTTATTAAATTTTTGTGAATTTCGTACAAAGTTTGGTACATTGATTTATAAGGTGTTTGTTATAAAATAAGCTATAATTTAATACAAAAATAAAAAGCAAATTTCCATGAAAAATATTGCATAAATGTTATAAGCTAAGGTAACTTAATTATGTGAGCATTACTGTAGCTGCGAGTATATAAAAAAGTTGGTAATTGCAAGTGAAAACATGACGCGCGCGTGCGCAAATACTTATGTATAATCAAAATTTACGCAGACCTTTAGCTTACACATCCAATACCCAATAGCAGCAATATTTTAGGAGGGGCAGATAGTGACTTTATTAAGCGTATCATCAGCAGCTGGGACTATTAAAAAAATACTGAAAAGTGTATACATTTAATGACTATAGCAATTACCTTTTCCTTACACTTCCTCGAAAAAAACGAATTAGGTCAGATTTTTCAGCAAGGATGATAGGTCTTAGGGTTTGCTCTTTAATTATGGTGAAAAAGAAAATTGTGAGGAGAACTTTCATTTCATACTCGTCGTGTGATGGCTGTGTTGACTTGTTTTCGTATATCACTAACACAATCTTAGTGCCAGCCGAAATCTGCACGATTATATCACACACTCGTCCAATCAATCATTCTTCAGACGGCAACGAAATCTCATTGGCTGATTGTTTTTGCATATCATCAACATAATCGCAAGTGTTTTTGTAAACACAGCTCAAGTGTCGTCAGTTCGTCAGCTGACGCTGTCAAATTTACTCAGAACCGAGTAACAATCCTTTAAAGAGCTCACCTTTGATATCTGTGCACCATGATTTTCCTGCCTGTTGATAAAAATCAAAAATAAGTACAGACCTGCGTGCTTTTATATGGTCCCACACGTACGTCATCGAGTCTATTAGATGCTGTTGTTCCATTTGAGTGGCCTCACTGTCAGAAGTTGCAACAGCATTGGATTTATCATTGATGGGCGTGTGCGTCTAACATTTACGGAACTATTGAGACTGAAGTGACCGCATTTGTGTTTAATTTTTGTTTTAATAAAAATGTTTACTAAGAAGTGACACTAAATATTTAGTTTAATTTGTTGAGTTGGGGCGATCTAGTGATTTTTTCCCATACATTTTTTTGATTATTTTTTTTTGTTTTTTGGCGATCTAGTGATTTTTTCCCGTACAACGAAAGTGCTCGAATTTTTTTTTATCTTTGTTTTGGGGCGATCTAGTGATTTTTCCCATACATTTTTTTGATTTTTTTTTTTGTTTTTTGGCGATCTAGTGATTTTTTCATCTTTGTTTTGGGGCGATCTAGTGATTTTTTCCCATACAACGAAAGTGCTCGAATTTTTTTTTATCTCTGTTTTGGGGCGATCTAGTGATTTTTCCCATACATTTTTTTGATTTTTTTTTTTGTTTTTTGGCGATCTAGTGATTTTTTCCCGTACATCGAAACTACTCGAAATTTTTTTGTTTTTTTTTGTTTTTTGGCGATCTAGTGATTTTTTCATCTTTGTTTTGGAGCGATCTAGTGATTTTTTCCCATACATTTTTTTTGATTTTTGTTTTTTTTGGCGATCTAGTGATTTTTTCCCGTACCTCGAAACTACTCAAAATTTTTTTGATTTTTTTTTTTTGGCGATCTAGTGATTTTTTCCCACACATTTTTTTTGATTTTTGTTTTTTTTGGCGATCTAGTGATTTTTTCCCATACAACGAAACTGCTCGAAATATTTTTTGGTAGAAAGCACTCAACACCGTCAGGAAAAGAAATTTGTGAAAAATTAGCGACATTTTTGAGCTACTTAAAACTTTCATTTTATGATTCCAAAATTTAATGGACTATAAAACTGCATATTCAAAATTTGTTCAAAAGTTTTGATTAAAAATTGTGAAATTTTCACCTACATTTTTTAATTTTTTTAATTCCTCTTATTTTCACATAAAGTTCGGAATTTGGATTTATATGATTTTTATTATTAAATTTGGATTTATATGGTTTAAAAATGGTCTTTATTTTCATAAAAAAAATTGAAATTTAATAAGAAACAAATAAATTGTCCAAATTTGTCAACTATTTATTTACTTCTTATTTATTTTATTTAAGTCAAACATAAAACCTAAGGTCAGTTTTACTTTCAATTAGTCCCTGTGCTATAGTTACTTAACGCACAATTATTTTTTAGTTTTCTGCAAATTTCTGTTCTCAGTTTTTTTAGTATTTATTTATTCTTTCTTTCATTTTTTAGAGAGCTTTTGGCAACGCCTCTAATGGTGAATCAATTTCTGCCCATACTTTTTTTATTTCCTCATAAACTTCTTTTTTCAATCCATTAGTTTTTTATTTCTTCGTAATTTGTTTTTTTTTTTGTAATGTTTTAATATTTTTTTTTATTTCTGTCTACTTCATCCGTTCTTTAAGTTATTCATAGAAACTACAAACCCACTTAAAAGATATCACTTGAGATGCTTTCAATAAACACTAGAAAAGTCCCGTTACTACTTTTGAGAAATGATGCTGCTGGCATTACCAAAATTGTAAGTTGAAGTGTGCCAAAAATTTACCATTCAATGCAAATAACCCCGAGTGATATTTCTATTTACTTTTATCAATTTTATTTTTTATTCAGTTTTCTCTTATTTTAATTTTATGATTCGTCTTTCTATTGCTACATTTTAGCAAATCTACTATACAGAAATATGTCTATTACCGCAGTAGCCTATTGGATTTGTCCGAGACTACCGTTCGGTTGATCCCGGGATACACACCAATCGTGTACTTGAAATACCAAAGTGATAGAAAAAGTTTTTTTCGAATAGCGGTCGCTTATTGGCAGACAATGACAAACTGCCGAGTGCATCTTGGAAAAAAAATATTCTTGAAATCATCAAGGCGCACATCAGGAATTGGAAGGGAAGCTGAGCCAAACATCTAAAAAGGACTGTGCGTGCATCTAAATACTTGCCAATTTTATAGTGAACGTCTACCCTCCTATAGGGTGCTCGTTTAAGACGTTTTGTTTTGAAGTCAGTCTCTCGCTGAAAAGTTCTGATAATATATTTCAGTTTAAGAATTTGTGCTGCGGTTTAGGAATTGATCTTGGTTGTTTCATCGCACCGCGAGATGTGCTATTTTTGAATCATTTTCGGGAAACGCTCACCATTTCGGTAGTCGATGCTTTAAGTGCGTATAATTTGGCATGACGAAGTGCCTTCTTAGATTCTTGTTGTGAGATTTTAAAGAGTTTTAAAGCTGTGCGGAAATGCTCTCCAAGCGCTTTTACGCTCAACGTACTCACTCCTCTTAATATTTTTTTTTTACTTTGTTTTGTTTTTTTAACAGCTATTATTACTTGTGACCTTGCGAGAGAATACTAAGATATACCAATTGCAAGTAAAAATCTCTACTGTGCCTGGGAAGAATTTTATCACCTCATTAGAATAGGCCCAGGCTCACACATGACAGCTGCCGAACATCCACACATGGATGAGATTAGATAAGACTCAATTTGAATTGGCAATTCCCCCCATCCTCTGGTAAATCAAACGCAGAAAGTGATGATGGATAGGTCACACGCTTCGAAAACCGCCTGATAGCATCACGAGAATAGCACTGGACTGGAACCTGTAGGGAAGCAGAGGTCGCGGTCGGCCAAAGATTGCTTGGAAAAGGTCGATGTTGCCCGAGCCGCAGATGCCGAACTCGCATGGGGCGGTGCAAAAACAACAGCTCAGAACCGTGTACGATGGAAGAGTCTTGTCGAGCTCCTATGCTCCCGAGCGGAGTGTATAAGGATAAAAAAAAGATTCAATTTGAGGTTTGCATTTCGACCTCACTCTCTTTTGCCCCTTCTACTCATCACACTACCTCATCCGAACCCAGTTCGCTTATTAAACTTAAAATAGAACTGGGTTGTACTGATGGTATTGGTTTTTCTTCTGTCTGCAATGGGCAGACGTCTGCAATGGGCAGACATGCCTCAATCTTCTTCTCGTTCTAGCGCTATACTCAAGCAGAAGGTTTATTGGAGTCTCCGAGGATTGGTCGCATAAGCGACAAGAGTCGGTGGGCCATATCCCAATCCTGTGCAGATGAGTGCGCAATCTGCAAAGGTCTGTAAGAATGCCTGTGAGCATTCTCAGTTTAACCGTAGGGGGAGCTATGAACTTTCTAAACCTCTTTTAGTTGTACCCTCTCATTAAGGTTCTGATTTCGCCTGGCGTAGCCTCATAGTTTGGTGTCAGCTACCCTACCTCCTTTAGCTTTAACTCTTCTCTTCTAAGCTTCTCCTTGATGGTGTGTTGTCCCGTAGCAAAAAAGTGCTCGGGTTCTATTATTAACGAGGCCGCAGCTTATCTTGTCAATGCTTCCGCTACTTTGCTTCCAATTATACCTCTGTGTCCTGTGGCCCAAATAAGTTGGATGCGATTGTGTGTTCCTGGCAAATTTGGTTTCTCGACACACTCAAGCATCGGTGAAGAGTTAATCTCTCAGGATGACAGTGTCTAGAGTGCCGCCTGACTGTCGCTCAGAATGGCAATTTGCTTACTCCGCAGGTTTTTATCTAAATCGATCTTTGCACATAGTCGGATGCCATACACCCCAGCTTGGAAGATGCTTGGAAAACTATCTAATGGCCAAAAACGCTTTGTCCTGGGGCCATATATTCCAGCGTCTTTGTTTTCTGGTGCCTTCGAGCCATCTGTGTATCAGTGCAGGGTACGCTCCTGGAGTTTGCTTACAAATGCAGATGTACTCCAGTTAACTACCAGTTTGTCGTCCAGTTCAATTCTGAACTTCTTTTCAAATTTGTTGACTTTGATGATATAATCCCTCGGTAGGTGGGCATCCACACATACACGCATACATAAAAATAATGACGCTGAATTCAAAAAAGGCAACCTTAGAGAGACCCTATGCTTTGCTGCAACTAAAATGTGCTGTAACTATATTACTTAGTAACATTTTTAAATGCATTGAAATGAAGTGAAGAACAAGAAAATGTGTAACCACCAGCGTACTTCCATATGACTTAAGCGCTCAGTTGTAGGTGCCGATCAATTAATAACGATTGCATTCACATTTCTGTCATCTAAGCGCATAAGTAACTTAGTAATTCTTGTTAGTTAAAAATGCTAATCGGTTTGAGTACAATTTTTAAGAGTGGCTATGGCCACTGGTTTACGTACAAATTGGTACGCGAGGCATGAAAAAAAAGTATAAAAAAAACTATAAATATTGATCTCTGAGCTTTGAGCCCCTAGAGTATAATTTTATAATTTATAGATATATGTAACTGCATCTGCATATTTACGTAAAGGTTTCTATTGTAGTCAAACGGTGTTACAACATCGCACAGTTTGCCATTATAATCGATTAGTAGTCATTTAACGAGCAGCGAAAAGCACACAGAAACAATTTTAGTTTTCATCTCATGCTGGTAATTGAAGATGCGCATTTACAAAAACATAAGCAATTTACAAAACAATGCTCTCAAGTACATATTTACATCTATGCTTTGCATCTCGCAAAGACAAACTGCCTTGTAAGTTCGCTGAGTCATTACCGGCAGTTTTAAACGTACCCGTGCGCTCCTTGGAAAATACAACTGCGTTCACAATAAAATCAGCGCGACATACGGCAAACTTTTTACTATTTATTCTGATTTAATTTTTATTTTTTTTATATAATTTGAATTTTAATAATTAATAAAAATAATTAATTTAATTTAATTTTAATAATTCATACCACTTAGAGCTGCAAACTTTGTACATAACTTTTAAAAATTAAAAAAAACTTTCATTAAAACTTTAATTAGAATTTTTTATGAATTGGAAGATCTCGGCTCTGTCGAAACTAAGAATCTTACAAAATTTTTGAAAAGTACACATTGGTTTTAGGAGGGATAAAGGCATCACAATAGGCCATGAGCTTGAGTGCGACCTACAGTGGACAACCACTTCAACCTAACCTAACTTAAATAATTAGAATTTTTAAAACCAAACTGGGCATGAAGTTTTGTAGCTCTTTAAATGTTTGGGCGTCAGTATTTCAAATAATTTTTCTAAATTTTGTTTTGCAGGCGCTTTTGGGCATTCAATCAACAAAAAAAAAAAAAAAAAAAATAAATAAAAACCAACGCGTATTCTGAGCCACTTTAAACTGGCAAAATATTCTATCAGAATTGCATAGACTAAAAATTCTGAGTAAATAGTTTGAAATTTGTTGAATTTTTGTACAAAGTACGAAACTTTAAATTATATGATTTTTCTTATAAAGGTTGATTAGATTGGGGGCACTTTTTCCTTTGAGAAAACTGTTCATCGCGCTCAGGCCAACTTATGGTGTTCAGCGGTGAGGCTCATTTTTGTCTTAATGGCTACGTAAATAAGCAAACTTACCATATTTGGAAAGGAACTCGATGCCATTTGAAATTAACCATTTAATCATTGAAAACAACCGTTTGGCCTTTCAAAAATAGCCTTTACATTCATTGAAAACAACCGTTTGGTGCGGCCTATGGGTTGGAGGAATCATCCAATCATCAGCCTATATTTCTTTAAAGATGAGGGTGGCGCCAATGTAAAAGTGAAGGGCGAAAGCTATCGCGCCATGATAAACGACTTTTTGATGCTGGATACCGCAAATTGAAGCCCGCGAGCTCCACAACATTTGGTTCCCACAAAACGGCGATACTTGCCATACAGCCCGTAAAAAAATGGATGTACTGCCTCGTCGTTTGGGTGAACAATCATCGCTCGTCACGGACCAGTGGATTGGCTACCAAAATCGTGTGATGTCACACCTTTGAACCTTTATTTGAGGGGTACGAAAGTATAAATGCTTTGTGGATAAACCAGCTTCGATTGAGGCAAGGAAGCCCAGATTACTAAAATTATTCACGAGATGCCAACCGAAGTCCTCCAGCGAGTCATTCAAAATTGGAGTTTACGCATGGCCGAATTACCGCGCAGTTGGGGCCAACATTTGAGAGGGAGTATCTTTAAAAAATGAATGTCAAAAATTAGTCAATCGATTTGAATTTTCGTTATTTTATTTCAATTTAAAATCCGATACCCTTTAAATTGATCTCCCTTTACAAAAAAAGCCACAAAATTTAAAGTTGCATTTCTGTACAAAAATAAAAAAAAAACACTATAAATCTTTCAAAAAACGATTTCCGAGATTTTAATCAGAATTTTTAGAAAAAATTTTGGTTGATATACCCCATCTGATTTTTGTAATATTTGTTTTTTTGCACAAAAAAACTCGCAAAATATTCTCTCAACCTTGAGTAGACTAAAAATTTGGACTAAAAAGTATGAAATTTTTACAGACATTTTTTGAATTTTTTTTTTTAATTTTCTCTCTGAAACTTTGACTTATATGTTTTTTGTTATACTAGAAATTATTTTTCTATAAAATATTATTATTTATAGGGGATATATACAATAGAACCCTAATTTAATTAGCACTCAGGCTACTAGGGCTCTATAAAACATAAAAACAAAGTAATGTTCAAAACTTTTCAATATGTCGCGCTGCTATTATTGTGAGCGTAAGTGTACATATATATCTACATATGTATTTGTACTCGCATGTAGGTACAGATTATTTGTACGTCCATCTATCGGTCAAAATGTTATAGCCGTTGCTTCATTATTATGCAAAAATCTCACTCGCCGATTATGTAAGACGACGAGACTTGATTGTAAACCAATTAATCGGCACACGTTGCACGGCTCGTACGATATTTGCAATGCAGCACAACAAGTTTCGCCAATCGGTTTTATTTATTTATGTTTCCTTTTATTTTTCAAATGATTGCTTTAGCTTTTTGTTTGTTTCGCTATTAATTTTTGTTTTTTTTCGGTTTTATTTAATAGCTGGTTTTCATGATTTTTGGTTTTTTGCAAAGGCATCGACTTGTTGCTCTTCGTGCTGCTGATTGCTTACAACTATTTTCTGTATACAATTGCATTTGTGAAACTTTTAGTATTTCCTACAAAGTTTCGTTGTTATTTACTTGAAGATTGGTCGTTGTTGCAAAAGTATTCGACTTAGTAAGAGGCTGGACTGAGAGTAGGGGACTCGCTATAAATCCCGCAAAAACTGAAATAATTCTCTTCACAAGGAAACATAGGCACGCTATAATCTCGCAGCTAATTTTTAACGGTGTGGAGATTCCTTTGAAAGAGAATGTCAAGTACCTAGGACTCGTATTAGGCAGGAAACTTACGTGGAAATCTAATATTGAGGAAAGAGTAAAGAAGGCCAACGTTGCATTATATACTTGCAAAAAATCGCTTGGTCATATAAATGGTGACTAACACCTCGTGTTACGCACTGGCTCTATACTTCTGTAGTTAGGCCAATCTTAATATATGGTGACCATCTGCTCAAAAGGCGACGCTAAAATCATGAGTAAGGCCCAAAGAACAGCTTTTTTTATGCATCTCTGGAGCGTAAGGAATATCCCAAACAAAGCGCTAATCAATTTGCCTGCACTAAATCTCGTAGGGAAAAACGTGGCCGCCGCCTCGACGCTTAGACTCAAAAGTATGGCGCTATGGAAAGGCCGGCGGTTTGGCCACGCTTCTATTTCGCACTCTCTGAATAGTCACAAACAAGAAATAGATTACTCTATCCCTAGACTCACCTTTGAAAGGCTCTTCAAGACGAGTATACCGTCAAAAAGGGAGTGGCAGATACCAAGGCCATGGAGAGGGGGGAAAGTAAATTTTTGTACAGATGATTCCAAGCTAGACTAGATAAGGTTGGCTATGGAGTTTTCTCGAAGGAATTGGGACTGGAACTATCCGTTTGACTACCAGACTACTGCAGCGTCTATCAGGCAGAGGTTCTAGCTGTAAAAGAAGTGGCTACATATCTAAATACGCACGCCGTAACAAAAACGGCTATAAATATATTTTCGGATAGCCAGGCGGCCATCAAATCAATGAATGCGGCTTTACTAAGATCGAAGCTTGCACAGGAGTGCCGGGTGGCCCTAAATGATATTAGTGACGTAATCAAGGTCAGCCTTATTTGGGTACCGGGGCATAGAGATATTGAGGGAAACTGTAAAGCTGATGAGCTAGCCAGAAAAGGTACTGATCTCCAACTGCTCAGTGATAAAAGTACCATTGGTATACCCATGGCCATGAGTATACTAATAATAAAAAACCAAATTATCCAAGAAGCCAATAGGTCTTGGAGAAATGAAGATACATACGTAACAGCCAGGCTACTATGGCCGCAAATAAACAAGGAAAGAACAAAGGAATTGCTTAGTCTCTCAAGAGACAATATCTCGAAGATGGTGGCTTGTTTAACCGGTCACTGGCTATTCGGCAGGCATTTCTCGAGACTAGGAGTTTTCTCTCATGAATATTGCAGAAGTTGTAGAGATGAGGGAGAGGAAGAAACAGTTGAGCATTTTCTTTGCAATTGTACAGCCCTGGCTATAATCAGAGGAGGTTGTCTAGGTACATACTTTTTTAGTTCTCTTACAGAGCTGTCTGGCGTGGGGTGGGGATCAATACTACGTTTCATAAGAGCCACAAAATGGTTCCACGAAGGAAGGTAAATGAGGTTCCCGTGTAGCACAGTGGTATCACAACGGACCTGTAAGGTCTAAGTGAGTTGGTCGTGCAGACCGATTACCACCACAACCGAACCTAACCTATATATTTTTTTGATCAAAAATAAAACTCAGTTATTGAATGTTATTTTTTTGTTTTACTGAAATAACAAACATTTTAAGAATTGTTATTTTTTTGATCAGAAATAATACTTTTTTTATTATATATTACAATTTTTCAACAGAAATAATGATTTTGTTTTTTTGCTGGAAAATAAAATTCATTTCTTGCGCGTACTCTGCCTTAACCTTGAAACCTAAGACATTTTCATTTTTCATTTAAAAAATTTAACATTTTGGCTGCCTGAATTTGTATCAGTAAAATCAAGCAAGCTGTATAAAATCTTACGGTGTAATAACAAAAAAAATATGCCTCCACTAGCATGGCCTTGGTAGAAAATGTGCGCACAATTAATCTATGACGCTTACACAGGCTTCAATTAAATTGGCTAATAAAGTAAATTAGTGCCTCAGAAAAGACTAAAGTAAAAAAACAAAAATAAAAAATATAAACAGACCTGCGAGCTGTCATAATTAAGTGTCAGTGTTCGCGTAGCCAACCGAAAAACGCTGGTTATTACAAAACTTACGCCGATCGCGAAGTCTTAAACTTGATTTAAATTGCAGCAAATCTGAGAAAAATTCTAAAAAATTAGAAAAAAGAAAACAGCCACTAAACAAATTTGATTTGGCGCTGCTTTAAATGGCTTGCGCGGTGTTGTTGTTTCTGTTGTATGTCAATTGCCTCTTTATTAATGACCAATTGACTGGCCATTTGTCAGACTGAAATGTAATTGAAGCAACACAACTCGCAAAAATCGCCCCTTTGATCGAGTGGGGAAGAACTGAAACTATGTACGCGTAACAACAATACGAATAAAACTGCCTTAGGTTACCACCTGATGAGAGTTTTATGTGTGGCACTCGTACATTGGCCACTTGAAGCCATCCACAGAAATTAAAACAATAATAAAATAAAGAATCCAACACCACTGGGCCACAGCTAATCTTCAGCTCGTCAATCATAAAATCTCTCAAACAGTATTTCAGTCAGCCGGTCGGTCACTCAGCCGCTCAGTTGATCAGTCGCAGGCACCCAGCACAGTGTAACGAGTGCGGCCAAAATTATAAATGCTCAACATTCACTATTGCTAAAAGTTGATTTGCAAAGAGTGAACCAATTTAGAGGTACCGGATTTTAAATTGAAATTAAACAACGAAAATTCAAATTGATTGGGCAAATTTTATTATTTTTGGGTAGAACCATGCTTGCCATGTATTTTTCAAAGATAATTCCTTTCAAATTTTGACCGCAACTGCGCCGTAATTCGACCATCCATAAATCTTCATCCTATTTAAGATCCATGATGTTTCTATGGCTCTACTGGTAGGCGTGCCAGTGAGCTAATCCTTATCAGAGTGCATATTTTTCTTTCCCAGGCGAATAAGTGAAAAGTAAGCCGTGTATCTGCTTGGTTAGATGCTTCGTTCGAATTGCAAATGACACCCAGTATTCGAGTGCCTATCGTAGAGCTTCCCTATAGCAGTATTTTGCACTGACTTTTTATTAGTACCCTATTCCTATTTGAATATAATTCGGGAAGTTATGACAGTCTGATTATGCAGCGTTCAGGGTTTACCGAGCACAATCTCAGTTGGCAATGAAAAACAAACAAATAAGAAAAAGGTCAGAGGGCCTAGTTTTTCAAATATCGCAAAAAAAAAATCCAAAAAACTTTCCAAAGAAATATCCCCGAAAATTTTTTAAATATTTTTCCGCCAAAAATTTTTTTTAAAAAACTAAATCCCAGCTGGTAATGAAAAAAATGTAAGAAAGAGGTCTGAGAGGCTTATTTTTCAAATATCGGAGAAAAAAATTTACCTAAAAAGAGTATAATTTTTTTAATGAAAGCTTGCCCACAAAAGTTATTTTTATAAATTTAATGTCAGCTGGTAATAAAAAAAAATAAATAAAAAGGGTCAGAGAGCCTTGTCTTTCAAATATCGCAAACAAAAATCTAAGAAAAAAAATTTTAAAATAAAATATACCAAAACCAATTTTTTTAATAAAAGTTTTTCCCTAAAAAGTTGTTTTGAAAAAATAAATCTCTGCCGAGAAAGATCTGAGAGACTTCTTTTTCAAATGTCGCAAAACAAAATTCTAAAAAAAATATTTTATAAAAAATCACCAAAGAGAATGTTTTTTTAATAAAAAGGTCTCCAAAAATTTGTTTTCAAAAAATTGTTTTCAAAAGATAAAACTCAGCTGGTAATGAAAAAAAAAAATAAGAAAAATGCTTGAAAGGCTTGTTTTTTCAAATATCGCAAAAAGAAAAAAAATCCCAACAAGAAAAATAAAAAATAAAATATCCCAAAAAAAATTTTTTTAATAAAACTTATTCCCTAAAACATTGTTTTGAAAAACTAAATCTTAGCTAAAAGAGGTCTGAGAGACTTGTTTTTCAAATATCGTAAAAAAAAAATCTTAAAAAATTGTTTATAACAATTAACCAAACAGAATGTTTTTCCAATGAAAATATCTCCAAAAAATGTTTTCAAAAAATAAAACTCAGCTGGTAATGAAAAAAGAATAAGAAAAACGCTTGAGAGGCTTGTTTTTCAAATATCGCAAAAAGGAAAAAAATCTCAACAAGAAAAACAAATCCAAAACAAAAATATCACAAAAATAAATTTTTCTTTTAATAAAATTGGTTTCCAAAACAAAAGATATCTCAAACAAAACAATTTTCTTTTAATAAAATTTATTTTCAAAAACTACTTTTTTTTTTAATAAATCTCAGCTGGAATGAGAAAAAAAGAAAAATGGCTGAGAGGTTTGTTTTTCAAATATCGCAACAAAGAATTTCCCAAAACTTTTTTTATATCAAAGTTTCCTAAAAAAAATTTTTTTTTAATAAAAAAATGGTTTGTAAAAACTATACTATATTAACACAAAAATCAAAAAAAATATGTATATATAAAAATGTTAGAAAGAAGTTGCCACTTCTAAAAAGTTTTCCCAAAAAGCAAAAAATTTTAAATAAAAAAATATTAAAAAAAACATTTCAATAAATAAAGTTACTTTAATATATTACAAAAATCAAAAAAAAAAAAAACAGATATATAAAAGTGTTAGAAAGAACTGAAAATATGCCACTACTAAACAGTTCTCCCAAAAAAATTTTTTTTTAAATAAAAAAATTGGAAAAAAAATTTCAATAAATAAACAAAATTACTTAAAAAAAAAAAAAAATTAAAAAAAAAAACATAGAAATGTTAGAAAGAACTGACGATGTGCCACTTCTAAAAAGTTTTCCAAAAAAAAATTTGTTTTTAATAAAATATGGTTTGTAAAAAATACAATTTAATAAATAAAATTACATTAATAATAGGACTATGAATAAGTTCGTGCGGTTTTTTTTCGAAATTTGAAACTTTATTGACGTAAAATGGTTACAAATTTAATATTCAAAATATTGTCCATCGCTTACTACTACTTTTTCCCATCTTTCTGGCAATTCACGGATTCCCTTTGTGAAAAATTCGGTCGGTTTTGCCGCAATCCACGAATCGATCCATTTTTTGACTTCATCGTAATTACGGAAGTGCTGGTCAGCCAGGCCATGTTGCATCGATCGGAAGAGATAGTAATCGGATGGCGCAAGGTCTGGACTATACGGCGGGTGGGGTAGGACATCCCATTTGAGCGTTTCTAAGTATGTTTTGACCACTTGTGCAACATGTGGCCGAGCATTGTCATGTTGCAAAATAACTTTGTCGTGTCTATCGGCGTATTGCGGCCGTTTTTCTCGCAGTGCTCGGCTCAAACGCATCAATTGTCGTCGGTAGACATCCCCCGTAATCGTTTCATTCGGTTTCAGTAGCTCATAATACACAACACCCAGCTGGTCCCACCAGATACACAGCATAACCTTCAGGCCATGAATATTCTGCGCCGACGTCGATGTTGAAGCATGGCCAGGGTATCCATACGTTGCCCGACGTTTTGGATTGTCGTAATGGACCCACTTTTCATCGCCAGTCACAATTCGATGCAAAAAACCCTTTCTTTTGTGCCGTTGAAGCAGTTGTTCGCATGCCATAAAACGGCGTTCAACGTCTCTTGACTTCAATTCATACGGCACCCAATGGCCTACCTTTCGGATCATTCCCATGGCTTTTAAACGTTTGGAAATGGTTGATTGATCAACTCCCAAAGTTTTTGCAACCTCTTCTTGCGTTTGAGCCGGATCTTGATCGAGCAATTCCTCCAATTCGGTATCCATGAACTTTGGCGGCGCACCCTCGCGTTCTTCGTCTTCCAAGCCAAAATCACCACTTTTAAAGCGTGCAAACCACTTCTGGCACGTTCGCTCAGATAGAGCATGCTCACCATAAACTTCCACCAAGATACGATGACTTTTGGCTGCTTTTTTCTTCATATTAAAATAATGAAGAAGAATTCCCCGCAAAAACACATTATTTGGCACGAAATTCGACATTTTCAAGTGTGGTAAAAATATTGTTGTTTACGCTTCAAATAAAAAACTTATACTGACGTTTGTGCCTTACGACAGTAGCTCTCCAATGAATGTTTGGAAATGTGGATCGATGGAATAATAATCAAGTTACGCCATCTGTTGTAAAACCGCACGAACTTATAAATAGATCTATTACAAAAATACAAAAAAAAAAAAAATGTTAGAAAGAAGTATTAGAAGGTGTGCCACTTTAAAAAGCTTCTACCAAAATTTGCAACATTGAATAAATCTCAAAATTACTAATTTCTTTCAAAATGTTTTCGGCTTACTTCTTATCATAAAAAATTTGAGCATATTGCACATTTTTCTACCCAAGTGAAAATAAAGTAAATTAAAATTTTTTACTAATTTTGGCTACGTTGCACTGTGCACAGCTTTGCTACTTCCATTGTTTCTGCATTTTTGTGTGGTTTGTGTTGTTTTTGTTATCGTTAGCCTGCTGTTTTAGCAGTTATTAAAATATTCTAATGACTTTGGCTGACAACTTAAGTATTAGTTTATCTATGTGTGTGTGTGTGTGTGTGTTATGAGCTGCCACTGCCACTTCTATTGCTGTTGCTGTTACCGCCATCACGTTGACTGCCACTCCCGATCGAAAGCTGATGCGTGTGCACGGATTGACAGAAGAATTGGAGGCAATACCAACAATTATGAGAGAAGTCAAAGAATCCCAGCATTAGCAGAATTGTTGTAGTTGGAAATCCAATAGCGGAATACAATCGAACGCAACGCAACACTCGATATCGCATTTCTACATAAACAATTGACGCGAGGTTGAAGACCTCAAAGCGAGTTTCTTGTATGAGACGAAAGATGAAGAGACATATATAAGTGCATGTGTGTGTATAGGTGTATTTGTATGTACTTGTCAATGAGTGTGTATGCGTCGTTTTTATTTTTTCAATTTCTCTTCATCTTATTTGTTTCCTTCTATATACAATATATCATTTTTGCTTTGAAATTTTAAAAAATAACGAAAAGTCATTTCAGCGTAAATGACCAAAATTCGCCAATCGCCTGTTGTGTGAGAACGAAAGCTGCTAAATTTGAAAAAGGGGTGTACAAGTCTAATCGCACATGTGAAGCTGTGTGTGTGTGTGTATGTATGAATGATGTCAGAAGTAATGCCAGGAGACATGTTGCGAAAATGACAGAAAGAATAGAAACCATACTGAGGCAAAATTTTATTGATGGATTTTTGCAAAAATATTGAACTGGCATGAACAAAAAAAAAATATATAAAATGCAAAAACGAAATGGATTAACCAATATTTCTAAATGCCTATGAAAATTGGTATAAAAGCTTAATTAAGGAAACCAATTATTAGCGCATTTAAAAACTATGAATAAAATGAAGCAGATATCGAAATTTTTCTTAATAAGAATTGTTGATGTTAAGTTTTTTTTTGTATCTGACAAATGTTGGGTTTAATTTGAATTTTTGTGGCACAATATTTATTTACAGAATCCTTTAATCCTTTAAGCTAAAGTCATGCCATACGAAGTTTTTGCTTCTAATCTATTCTTAACTGCTCCTCTTCTTTATTTGCAAATTATTAATACAGAATTTAAGCGATAAAGTAATAAATTCATTTCATACCATTTTTATGTCTTAAAAAAACTTAAAAAAAATTAAAAATTAAGAAATTAATTCCACTTCGTTTACTTACTTATTTATTTACTTACTTGGCTGACGATTTAGTCCGTCTTGTTCGAGGTATACTGGGTTCGCCGCAGTAATAGACTGGCATGTCCATAAGCTTTTTCTTTCCAGCGACCCACTTCATTTAACCTAAATGCACTCATTGTTGCCATGTTCTTGATGTGTACATAGATCTACCGGAACAACGCGTGTCAGAGCGCTTAGGGCCTCCCTAGGACATGATCTGATCGCACCGACTGTTATTGCACAGGCTGATCTTTGTATTCTGCCAAGTAATTTGGAATTGTACTCTCTCACTAGAGCTTTCCCCGAAACAATTTTTTTAAAAAAATATCCCCAAGAATTTTTTAAAATAAAAGTTTTCCTCAAAAACTTGTTCTTTAAAAACTAAATTTTAGTTGGTTATCAAAACAAAAAAAATCTAATTTATCTAATTGGCTTGTGAAAAAAAATATAAAAATTTTCCCCATAAAATGATTTTTTTCTTTTAAATTCATTTTAATAAAAAATATTAATACAAAAATTATTATGAAAACAAAAATAATAAAATGCTGGTCTATCCAAAAATAATAAAAAGTTTATCAAATATCGCAAAAAACAAAAACAAACAAAAAATTTTTGTTAATAAAAGTTTTTTCCAAATTTCCCAAATTGTTTTTAAAAAATACATCTCAGCTGGTAATGAAAAAACAAAAAATAAGAAAAAGTTCTCAGAGGCTTGCTTTTGCAATACCGCTAAAAAAGAATTTCCCCAAAAAATTTCCTAAAAGTTTTTTTTTGTTCTTCAATAAAAGTTTTCCCCAAAAATAGGTTTTGAAAAATAAATCTCAGGTGGTAATAAGAAATTAGTCTGAGAGGCTTGTTTTGAAAATATTGCTAAAAAAATTGCCAAAAAATTTCCCCCAAAAAAAATTTCCAAAGAAATATCCCCAAAAAGTTTTCCGAAAAAAATTGTTTTTTAAAAACTAATGGTAATAAAAAAAATTAGAAAGAGGTCTGAGAGGCTTGTTTCTCAAATAACGCTAAAAAAAATTCCCAAAAAATTTCGCAAAAAAACATTTCAGCAGAAATATCCCAGAAAAGTTTTCCCCAAAAAATTGTTTTTTAAAAACTAATGGTAATAAAAAAAAATAAGAAAGAGGCTTGTTTCTCAAATATCGCATAAAGAATATTTTCTCCAAACATTGTATTTTAATAATGTATCTCCAAAAACCTTTCTTTTCTTAAAAAAATTGTTTTTAAAAAATAACAATTTTTCACAAAAATGGTTTTAAAAAATACATTTGAATAAAAAAGAAAAATTTTAATACAGAAATTTAAAAATATTAGAAAGAACTGTAGACATGCACTTTTGAAAAAGTTTAACCAAAATTTGTAATATTGAATAAAACTGAAAATTAAATTTTTGCAGTTCATTTCTTATTATACTCAAGCCCACCAATACCCAAATTTTGGGAAAAATTTACGACAAGGTCCAAAATACTTGGATTACTTAACAAGGAATCGCACAGGTATACACCAGCATCAGTCATTTATTGGTAGGGAATATTATCGTTTTCATAACACAAGAATTGTGTTACAATTTTGAATCACGATTCAATGATAAAAGGTTTGCTCAGTAATCAGCTTTCTTGTTCTCTCTTGACAAATCGGCTTCCGTAGCAAGACACTGGGTTGCTAACTCTAGAAATTTTCAGTAAAAGTGGAGGAAAAGTAAACTTTGCAGAAAAAACATTTCATTTTCAAAATGGTCTGCTTACGAGCAACAACTCGCTAAAGAGTTTTCGTCGGTATGTTCAGGACTAGGGTAGTATTACATGAAATACATGCCGCTAAAGTCAGAACATAATAGAGTAATTGACGCAATCCGATATCGATGAGTGGAGAATTTACAAAGCTTTAATTCTTGTGATGTGTTGATTTAGAAGAAATTCATGTTTTGCAAAGAGCTAGCATTTCCCCAAGAGTTACGACAGGGAGACTAATTCGATATTCCCGACGCGATCGGTAACATTGCATACCTCATTATAAAAAAGTTGGGATTGATGGAACTTGTTTCCAATGAGCCCACCTTACCATGGATGGATAAAGTGTTCAGAAAAGGCTTACTAAAGCACAGTACAGCATGAAAAAGCTCCTCATAAAATACCATCTGCCGGAATCGGCTTAAAACTGTAGGCCCCTCCATTTGTGGAACAATAACAAGTCGCGCGCTACAAATAGGGGGAGGATCTCGGCTAAACAACTAAAAGAATTTCACGTGCCAATGATTTAAATATTTTTAACAAAATAGTTTGATATTGGCGAAGCTTCGCAACTTTGCGACCGGTTTTGAATTTAATAATTAATTCACAAAATAAAATCTGGGATTAAGTGAAATAATTTCTTGGCAATTTCCGCAAATAACTTCTAAAGGGGTTTTCAATAAAGGCGGGTAGATGTTGAAATGGAATAAAATGGCGTTTGCTGTGTGGCACATAGCGCCGTCCTGCTGGAACCACATGTCGTCTAAGTCCATATGGTTTAATATGGGCCATAAGAAATTGGTTATCATCGTTGTGTAGCGCTCGCTGTTGACGGTGACCGCCTCACCAACGTCGTTTTCAAAAAAGTACGGACCAATGACGCCACCGGCCCAAAATCCGCACCAAACGGTAACTTTGTGAGGATGCATTATCACCTGGTGAACCTCGTGTGGATTGGTGTCGTCCCATATACGGCATTTTTGTTTGTTAACACAGCCATTCATCCAAAAATGCGCCTCGTCACTAAAGATGATTTTTCGCCCAAAACTAGGGTTCTCTTCCAAACGATTCGAAGCCCAGTCAGCGAACAAACGGCGTTGTCTATGGTCATCAACTTTGAGCTTCTGGGTCAGTTGGATCTTGTACGGGTGAAGGCCCAAGTCCCGACGCCAAATTCGCCAAGTTGTAGTATGCGAAAGGGCAAGTTCTTGTGCACGCGAGGAATAGACTGCCTCGGGTTCTGCTGTACACTTTCACGGACCGCGGCAATGTTTTCGGCTGATCTTGCGTTCCTTGAACGTACGGGTGTTGGCTGATTGTTTACTGACCCGGTCGACTCAAATTTGGCCACCAAACATTGAAGAGTCGACTTTGAAGGGCCACCACGTCTACCGAAAAGTGGGCGCAATGCGCGCAACGTTTGCGTTAATGAACACTCATTTTGATAATAAAGTTTTGTCATTTGAACGTGCTGTTCAATCGTGTAACTTGCCATGATGATTTGGCATAAGCAACTTAATAATAAACAAAAGATTTGACAGATGTCACCAAAACAAAATGGCTGCCACAGGGCGCCAAATCGACCCGCGTCAATTGAAAAACCCTTTATTTGTACCATTATTTACTTTCAAATATTAATTAAAATTTATTTTTTAAGCCGTTCGCAGTTTGTTCGCATTTAAGTAAGAAAATACTTTTTTGCTGCCATTTTTACCAAAAAGGTTTTAATTGGTTCCACTTTATTCACCTTCTTAAATACAACCTTTTGTAAGGGAGTGTCAAAAATCGAATGTTACTAATGAGCAAACCTTTAATAATGAATTTGAATATTCAATTTTGTTTTTGAATAAATTTTTTACTAAATAAAAAAAATATTTTGAGTGATGTAAATCTCTATTCCATTATGACCTTTACGTGCTTCATTGCTTGTCTATTTGTATTGTGCAGCTGTCCAGTTCACGGATGACAAATATGATTGACGAACGACGCGATTTGCCAAAATTATGAATCCTCCGATAGAGTGACTAATTTTGTGCCACCTTGTATTAAACGTCTTGGAATAACAAAATGGTTTATTAAGTTCGTAATTTGTTTTACGTGGTATAAAAAGAGAAGCATAAAAAATAATAATAATCGAGTGGCGTAGAAATTGGCTCGCAAGAAATCGGTCCCGTCAGCTGTTTAACTATAAACATTATTCCTAGCATTTTTCTGTGACCACCTCGAGTGATTGATTGATTGATGATTTATATGCATATATTCACCCTCTACTACACCCATTTTAATGCATAAATTGCTTTCAATCGGCACTGGATGATAATTTCAGAGTCCAAATAGAAGAAAAAATGCTGACTTTTACCATTCATGCATAAAAATACAAGGAAAATTGTATAAATTTATAATAAGTGAATTAAAAAAATCCATGAAAGTCACAATTATGGCATCAAATGGCTTTGAAAGAATGTATGTATACAAATACAACAACACAAAAAAAAAATCATTTATATTTTTGCAAGTTTATCACCAGCATCAATTAGTAACTTCAGCTGTTTTAATGCGCTAGAAGCAAATACAACAAAAAAATTAAAAACACCTGAAAGCAAAAAGTGTAAAAATAAACAAACTGAAACAAAACATAAAATGCTTACAACAACAATAATAACAACAATTAGGCAGTTACAGCTAAGCAGCAGCCATAATAAAGCTGTCAGCAGCAAACACGCATACACACATATACACACACGTACACCTATGTACGTATGTATGCGCCCCGAACGGCAATGGCTCATTGGCGCTAACTTTGGTAAAGATTAAAAAGATTTTAAGCTCTTCAAATAAAAATATTCTGTACGCGAATGCGAGTTTCGAAACTGGTAACTGGTCAACTGGTTACAGCTTCCTGTAGTCGAATGCTAAAAAATAAATGGATGTATGCATGTGTGTATGTGTATGTGTGTGGAACATAACCCAATGACAAAAAAGTGGTAAAAACAGCAATACTAATGAGCAAACGAGCAGCAAGCAATGCGGGCATGCGCAAACTCACCCAAAAGGTTGCTTACCAACATTTTTGTTTTTTTTGGTATGCAAACCTTGGTGGTGGAATCTTCTAAAGATACGCATGAGCCGACTCATACGTATGCCCGATTCACATGCGTTATTCCTCGGCTCTTTTGAACTGAGTTTCGTAGTGCCTGCGGACTAAACCACCCCATCGCCTCGCTTTTCCCCTCGGTATTACCAGTTCCTTCGAGGGGGCAGGATGTGTTTATTCACTCATTTGTCTGTGTTCATTATCATCATGTCTTAGCCTTCGCTTAATTGTTGAGGCTACGACGTTACAACCATAGTTCCACGTTTCTTCAGATTCTAGCATATATTGTACAAGGCTAGCAGCTGTTATGCTCTTGCCGATATTTGAGCGCCACATGCTTCGTTCTCCATCAAATCTAAAGCACTCCAACAGGATATGCTCAGGCGTTTAATGTTTTTCTTGGCAGTATAGGCAGAAAGGAGAGTCTTTTTTTTATCCGAAGGGGGAATCTTACATAGATACCTACCGTCAATATAGATGGCATGCACGATTCATACTGATCGCTAAGGGTGCACCTCATTCGGGACCACGCACAGCCAGTATTACTACTAAAATGGACTTGCGAAACAGTACACCTACGTACTAAGCCCTAACTCCGACCTCTGTAGCTTTAGTTTGGCCTGCGGTACCGCCGTTTAAGCATTGCATCGCAGGGCCAAGCTAGCCATTATGGCTCTTCATTTATATTTCTGTCCCCGTCTACCCTTCATTACTTCTTTGTCTTCTTTCTCTACTGCGTTCCCATTCTTTTTCCGCAGTTCCTGTAATGCACTTGCGGACCATTCTCTCATCTTGGTCCACACCAACTTCGACTGTAGCACGTGATATACAATTTTGCCCGGGGTTATTCTTTCTTTTATGATTTCTTCAATGCACATTCTATCAGATGCGTATCTCGGGCAGGAGAAGAAGACATGTTCCAAGTCTCAATACCGTTGCCGCAGAACGATCAGTCAGCTGCGTCCTCGTGGCCGAGTCTTTGGAGATACTCTCTATAGCATGCATGCCCCGTCAGGAACTGAGAGAGATACTAATCTGTGGCACCATATCCTCTCTCAACCCAAGCCTGCACGCTTCTGATAAGTTTATGCGTCCATCTCCCTTTTGTCGCTAGGTCCCAGCGATTCTGCCACTCAGTTATGCTCCCCCGTCTTTCTTCTTTACGCTTTCCGCCGTTAGCCGGCTGTTAAGGCTTTTGGCTTTGTCGTACACTCTACCCAGTTCAGAGGCCATTACATCCGGTGGCATGATACCCGATATGACACATACTGCTTCAAACGACACTGTACTGAAAGCACAGGCCACTCTAAGGAAAATAAGTCTAAAAACTATTTCCGCCCTCTTCGCGTATGTTTTCTGTATCAGGGCTTTACCCCATATGGGTGCTGCATACATGAGTGTAGACTGGGTAACTTTAGCCAGAAGCGCTCGTCTACTCTGAGTAGGACCACCGATGTTGGCCATAATTCTTGACAGTGCCGAATGGAGAGTCTTTGTGCTTATATTTGTACAAATACTGTCTGAAACAGCCATTCCCAGTTAAAAACTGTGTCAGCATGAAGGTAACGTTTCCATATGTTCTCCGGATCCATTTCTGTATGTCGGGGATCATAGTGACAGTGGTTCTTCCCTTCCCTCTGTCGTTC
Organism: Anastrepha ludens; assembly: GCF_028408465.1. Lineage (NCBI taxonomy): Eukaryota > Metazoa > Arthropoda > Insecta > Diptera > Tephritidae > Anastrepha > Anastrepha ludens. Next base: position 31,369,375 of record NC_071502.1, on the reverse strand, counting down.
CATTTGGTCTTCCAGTTTAGCAGAGCGGTAACATCGATCTTCTGTAGGGCGTCCCTCAGTCCTCAGGCTATGTCACCAGATACCCACGCGTTTTTTGCATGCTGGTATTTTTGTTTCATACATTTTCCCTTAATATCGAGGAGATTCTGCCTGTATTACCCCAATATGTGTTTGAATGTGTGTAAATATGTATATTATGTACAAGCCCAACAAACCTTTTGGTTCGACATCGATTTGAGTTGCATTTGATACGGAATAACCGACGGAATGAACGGACGGTTTATAGAGTACTTAACTTTTTTAGCTAAAGACTTTTTTAGACTGAGACTCTTTTAGCTATCAAGTTGAGCAAATATTAATATTAACCATTATTTATTATTAAATATTAGGTGCGCAACTAAGTTCTCGCTGTTTGTCAATAGATGCCGCCAGCAGTGTGTGCTAGTCTATTCTAACGTAACCTAAACGTCATAAACCAAACTTAGACATATGGTAAATAAATTGCTTCGACACATTAGTGATTTTGTTTTGGTATCATATGCTTTTGGTTTTGTGAAGATATCTGATTTTGTGCCGAATAATCGTCATTTGCGGGAAGTGTTGATTTTCCTCTTTCATTCGCAAAAAACGGCGCAAACGGCGGCTGCAGCGCATCGAGAGCTACAAAAAGTTTATGGAGATGCTGCTTTAAGTGAAACAACGTGCCGAGATTGGCTCCGTCGCTTCAAAGACGGTGATTTTAATGTTGGCGACCGTCCGCGTGAAGGAAGGCCAAAAATCTTCGAAGACGCTGAATTGGAGGCATTGCTCAATGAGGATCCGTGTCAAAGGCAAGAAGAGCTTGCTTCAGTATTAGGAGTTACCCGCCAATCCATTTCTAAGCGATTGCATGCTTTGGGAATGATTCAGAAACAGGGGACTTGGGTTCCTTATGAGTCAAAACCAAGGGATGTTGAACGTCTGCTGTTTTTCGCCTGTGAATAACTGCTCCAGCGGCAGAAAAGGAAGGGCTTTCTTCATCGCATCGTGACGGGTGATGAAAAATGGAGCAATCCAAAGAAAAGAAAGTCATGGGGACTGCCCGGTTATGCTTCTACGTCGTCGCCTCGACCGAAAATTCACGCTGCGAATGTTATGCTATGTATTTGGAGGGACCAAGTTGGTGTTATTTATTAGGAATTGTTAAAACCAAGCGAAACCTTCACTGGGGATCGGTATTGAATTCAATTGATGCGATTGAGCCGAGCACTGCGCGAGAGGCGCCCGCAATACGCGGAGAGGCATGAAAAAGTGATTCTACAGCATGACAACGCTCGGCTTCAAAAGTTTTACCGCGACGGTATACGAAATCTACCAGAAAGATGGGGAAAAGTAGTAGCCAGCGATGGGCAATGCTTTCAATGATTCACTTGCAACCACTTTTTCAGAATAAAGTTGTAAAGGGTGGTTAAATTTCAAGGGCCGATGTTGAATGTGAACCACACCTAAACGTCAACGACACCGTTCGACTTCTTTCTTTGGGGTTATTTGAAAGAAAAGGTGTACGTCGTTAAGCCAGCAACAATTCAAGAGCTAAAGGATGAGATAATTCTGCACATTAACGGCATAGAACCGCAATTATGCCTCAGCGTCATCGAAAATTTGGACAATCGGATGGAGGTGGGCCGCCGAGACCGCGGCGGGCCTTTGGCCAATATTTTATTTCATCCGTAATTGAGCCATACCAATATTATCATGATAAAGAGAAATGGCAATAATTTCTTCAAAAACTGTTTTTTTATTCAAAATCCATACCGGCCCTTGAAACTTAACCACCCTTTATTTTCATCAAAAAAACAGCGAGAACTTAGTTGCGCACCTAATAAAAAAACAAAACTGAGAAGTACTTAAAACTAGTCAAAATGTGGTGTACTTATTAGTTTGCCCACGAGTGTTTATATGCGTCAAATCAATCGTTGCATTCTGCTTCAGATGGTGCGTTGTTGCATGCTGCACGTTATTTGCTCATAAATCTCTCGAAAGACGATTTCTTTGTTTTGGAATTGCTGCATTTTTCTTGTTGTTTGCCTATACTCACATTAAAGTTCAAAACTGAAAATAGAAAAACAAGAGTGAAGTTTAAATGTCGAAGGCTGTTAGTTGTTGGCCCAGCCACCACTGGCATCGGTGCCTAATATATGAATGTTTGTATGCACGTAAGCACACACCTTCCCAAAAACACTTTAAGCTCGCGCAATGCAGTCGAGCACTTGCACACACACACACACACAATCACACTTACTCAGAGCTGATATGAACCTCTGCATACTTGAAACTACGACGCTCCGTACCTTTGAGTTTCAAGTAACTGCAGTTCGTACATTTTTCACACGCAGCCATTAAAGTTAAACACTTCACGGACTGATTTTCACACAATTTAGTATTTAGCATTAATGTGAAGTGCTGTTCTCTACCTTTTCCCAACACAGCCGTAGGGGGAGAGGCTGAAAGATTGTGTTGAAGCTTGACAGAGAAGGGCACTTGAGCTTCAGCGCAAATCTTGATGTATGAGGATCTTCGTGCCACAAGTGGCTAGAGGCGGATGGCAGGCAGAGAGGTGCGCGTAAAAAAGCACTCCTAACAAAAAAACGCTAAAAAAACATAAACACAAACACATGCACACACGTGTGCATATATACAAAAAACAAAAAAAAAAAAACTCTCACATTCACAGCGTACAGATGGAAGTTGGTGTTTTGTAGTTTGTAGTTGTTAGCGCTTCCCTTCTGTTGTATGTTGTAAATGCAAATTTTTAATTAAAAGTCATTTTCCTCCTTCGACATGCCTGATTGCCATTTGTATTACTTACACTCGTATTCTTCCTCTTCTTCTTTTTCTACTTGCTCCTCATCCTCAATTTTCATAGCTTGGCATTTTGTTCTGTTTCACGTTTTGTGATCACTTCACTTATTATAAAATATATTTCAGTACGACGTATTACATTTTTGTGGTCTAGTAACGACGCGCTGACCAGGCCATGGTACTTATTGTTGATGCTCAGCGTCGCCTTGCCAACTTACTATGCGCAGTCTGCCTGCTTGTCCGCGCCTATTTACTTGTCTGCGGCTTGCGTCGCGTCACCGCCGTCTGCCAACTTTAGTGGCGAGCATCGAAGTTGTCAGTCATAAGTTTTGCTAAGAGCAGCAGCGCGAAGCCAGCGATGGGCAGGGAAACGTCTGCGCCTCGGCGTTCATAGGCTGTCAAGTGTTAAATGCGTATTGCAAATGTTGCTGTCGACTTCACTCGATTTTGTTACTGCTGCCTTCAACTTGAACTACGCACCTGCACGCAGACAGCCCTTGTCAGTCGTCAGTCGGAATTTTTTCCTCAGCGCAGCCATGGGCGTACGGGAAATATATTTTTAACAATGCTCTTATGACCATTGTTGTCTAGTTTGCGTGGCATACTGGTAGTAGGTATGTAGGTACTTCCACTTCTGACAAGAATTAGGAAAATCATAGAATATTTGTTTCCGATAGCTATCGCTTAATTGCCTGCTGCGCTCATGGCCTTAGACAGCCCTCCAACCATTCCAAAGGTAGTTGAGTACTGTATATTTAGGCTGAAATATGTCGGTAGACATAATATCCTGATGCTAACATGGATCTCGAGACACGTGGGTATCGCGGGTAACGAGACCTTTGACTCTTTAGCTTGGATGGGCTCTGAGGCCAACTTCTTTTGCTCGGAACCCGTTCTGCCACTCCCTTCTGCGGCCATTAAAGCCACAGTTAGCAAACGGCTTACTATAACCCAAAAGCGAGCTTGGCAGACTGAGAGAGGCTGCAGATGGACAAAACCTGCTATATCCGACCGACTGTCGCAGATGCTCCTGTTATTAAGCAGCAGGTAGTGCAGACAGCTGGTTGGACTGATGACGCGCCACTTTCTATGGGCGAAGCACATGGAAAAGGTAGACATCTCATACAGTGCACTCTGTCTAGCATGTGGAGAGGATGATGAGACATCAAACCACTTGCTGTGCGTCTGCTCGGCCATCGCTTCAATCAGACTTCAGGTCTTTGGCACTGATGTGTTAAGAAGCGACCACCTTGGCTCCTTGACGCCACAAAATTTAATAATATTTTCTCGGAGGTCAGGTAGATTTAAAGAAAATTAAAACGGGAACCCCAGTGCAGTACAACGGACTTAATGTTGGTTGAATGCTGTACTTGCTAGTTGTCCCGACCAAAAGAAAACATATGCTATCTCATCTTTGCAGACATTCATCGGAAGCAGAAGGGACCTACAGTTGTGAATATCAGGTGGAAAGTTTTTAGAAGGTGGTCGTCAGACATATATGCTAAGACAAGATCTCTGAATACCGGAGGGGACAAATTTATGATTCATTCGCTAAGGAAATCTGATGGGACAGAAAATGCTTCAATAAATTCGTAGACTAAGAAAACTGGAGAATTGAAGTCTTAATTCTTAACACTAAATATGTATATTGGGATGCAGTTAAAGCAATCAACAAGGAAACGGGAGTATGAACTGAACGGGAGTATAAGCCAAACTAACTATCAAGACGAGCACAAGGTTTAGGCTGAAGTCCTGGCAACCTTAAACTGCGCAAAGTTTCGAAAACTTTATTTATCGCTTTACTGTCTGAGAGTTAAGCTGCTATCAAAATTTTTCCAAATATGTAGGTTTTCACATCCAGGCTAGCAAAAATTCCTATAACAGTCTTTAACTGTTGTCAAGAAAGAAAGCGGAGTACCTTACCACTTCGGGATTGCAGAAAACGAGGCTACCAATGGGATGGGCAAATGATGTTCTTCCACTATTTTTCTTTATATTTATGTATATGTATATACGATCAGTGCATTATAAATACTCAGATGCCTTTATTTACCAGGAAAGTTAAGCTTTTTGGGTACGGCTTTAGTAGGTGAAACGTCTCTCCGTTGGGTTGGGACGCCTTAAGTTTGCTTGAAGGCTACCCTGACTGGGTACCCATTAGTATCTGAGATCTATCTTCTGCTTCTTCTTGATTGGCGCGATAACTGTTTACGCAGTTCTGACCGACTTTAATAAAGCGCGCCAGTCGTTTCTCGTCGTGCTAACCGGTGCCAGTTGGACACACCAAGTGCTGCCAAGTCCTGCTCCACTTGATCGTTCCAATGTAGAGGAGGCTTTCCTTTTCCGCTGTTACCACCAGCAATAGTATACTTTTAGAGCCGGAGCGTTTGTATCCATTCGAACCACATGACCCAGCCAATGAAGCCGCCGGATATTTACTCGCTCCGCTATGTCGATGTCGCCGCAAAGCTCATTGCCAAGGTCCAAAAACCTTCCGCGAAAGTTTTCTCCCAAACACTCCAAGGGACGAGTCATCGGATGTGGCATGGTCCATATGCTAGGAAGCGCATGTTGAGAGCTTTAGTTTTGTTCGTCCAGAGATATCTCTCTACCAAGACTAAATGTTGATTATGCCTAGAGAATGGCTAAATGTCCCAAGTCATGCGAATGTCCGGTCTTGACTGCATCTAGACTGATCTCTTGCCAAAAATATGTAACTGATGTAGCTAACAGTAGTGACTGTTGTTAGATATGGGGAAACTGAGGAGTCTTTGTACATATATTAGGGAACCTAACAGTGTTTTGGTCTGGGACTGAGCGATGTGTTGTTGGAGTAAAAGGTAGTTTTTAGGTTGCGGTCTTTCTTTACTCTAGGGATGCTATCCTTTCCCGGGATTGCGGACTTTTTATGTCTCGAAATTCCGGGAACTATTTGCCTACCTTTGCAATCCCGGGATTTGCGGTATTTGTATATTAATTTTTTAGGAAGCATGTGAAATGAAGGCATAACAATGCCTTTTTATAGCGAGGCTATAGGTACTAGTACCGAGATTATGGCATTGTCATATCGAGATCTTGAAAATCCCGAGATCGTAAAAATCGAAAAATTTAAATCCGTTCTCCATTCTAAGGGTACCCAATATCTTTTTTATCTAGATAACCATTTAAATGAGGTAAAACTAGGTTTGCTCCCAACCGTTAACAGCCTTGAAAATAAAAAGTAGTGGATTTTTACTTTCTAGCCTGAGCTGCGGAACTCGTAAAGTAATATTTGTGGGGAGGTTGAGAAACCAAAAGGTTTTAAAGGGAACTTTAAAATTAAAAAGTCTTTAATCTATTAAAAAGTGTATATATGAAAGCAGCAAATAACTGCCTCTGAAAATTAATAACTTTAGAGATAAAATACAAGATTTAGAGATAAATGAATAACTAAGAAACTTTTCAATACCAAAATTGTATTCACTCTTTTCACTTCTATTTAATTTCTGTCTACGCCACTGCCCTACGCAATTTCGTATGGCTTTGCTATTCTTCAGGTTATTTAATTTTTGCAATGTCTTTAAGCGCTGAGAGAAAACACTCGTACATACAAACTGGCATACGGCCACATTTACCAACCTATGCTCGTTTTATTTCTTACAGCAAAGTCAGACTTCTTGAACTTAACAAACGGAAGTTCAAGGTGTTCACTCAATTGAATCGCATAAATGTTGGTTGAAAAAAAACAATATAAAAAAAAAAAACGCAAAGAAAAAACTTCCAATCAACTCAACCTGCGCAGCAAAGCAATGATCACCAACGTACTCGTACATCCGTGCGAGTGAAGAATTTCGACATTGTAAATTTAAATGCCTCAGTGACTCTGGTGCGACAGCATTCTCTGAACTAAACTGATGCGGTCAGTGACTTAAAGAGATGACTGATATTGTTTTTGATTGCCGGTAGAATTAATTTTGTTATTTGATCTACCAGTTTAGGTGAATTGCGAGAAATGCGATGAGTTGCTACAATTATTGAGGATGGGCACATAGAAAATTTATATTAAAAAAAGGCAGCCATAGAATTATTAATGCGAATTATATATAGAAAATCATGCACAAATACAAAATCAATCACACATACAATCAAAAAATCTATTTTAAAATTGTATCACCTCTGATATCTTATGATTTTTGTGTGAGAAAGTTTAGTAGGAAATTTGTTTAGAACTCAAATTTAGCCATAGCGAACTTCAAAATAAGTGAACTCTTCGTGTTAGCCTCACTTGAGCCCAGATAAACTTAAAGGGTTTAAATAGAAGTTATAGAAGTTAGAATTTCCAAATAATTAAGCTGAATATTTGCTTGTACTTGGACTGGTGTTTCGAAATTAGTTTCTGAAAACTGCGAGTCAATTAAATGACTAGGTTTTGAGAATAAAAAAAAAAAAAATTCCACCAAAACGAAAAAATAAAAATCATTTTTCGGTGATTACTGAAATTCAACTACTTCTAGCTGAATATAGTTTATGGAAAATTATGTAGTATTTGAAGAAAGGATTTTTATTTTTGTCAAAAACTTCGAAAATTAAAAAAAAAAAAAGTCGGCCGTTTTCCTTCAAAATCCAGTTGAAGTCGCCATGGTATTAACTTAAGAAAATAAAAACTATTTGTTTAAGTGCTTTAGAGGAAGCGATAACCGCCAATACAGGGTTTGATTGAAAAGTAATGAGCCTTCCCGCACGGAGCGTCTGCCAAGCGATTAACCGAATCGGCTGGAGGGGGAAAATGATCGTTGGACCTTCCCCTTCCACTAGAAACCGGTCCCAGTTCGCTGGCAACAGCGGTGCAGTCAACATCGCTCCGCGCGTGAAAGCTGTTTTAAAAGTGTGTTAGGATTTTGCAGTGGCGAAAATGCAGCGATCGTTGGAGCAACGTTACTCGATCAAATTTTGCGTAAAGCTAAACAAAACGAGTACCGAAACCATTGGGCTACTCAAGAAGGCTTACGGGGACCAATCTCTGTCCAGTGCCCAAGTAAAACGGTGGCACAAGTCGTTCAAGGAAGACCGGGAGGACGTCGAAGACGAACAGCGATCTGGAACGCCTTCAACGACGCAAACAGACGAAGATGTGAACCGGGTTCGTGAATTATTGAACATTGACCGTCGTGCTAGTCTACGTGAGATCAGTGAAGAGTTAAATTTAACTTAGGTCCGGGAAATCGTTATCGGAACTCTTGAAATGCGCAAAGTGTGGGCCAACTGTGACAGCCGAATTGAACGCGATTACAGCAGATGAGTTTAAAAAATGTTTCCTGCAGTGGAAGGACCGCTAGCGGTGTATTGACGCTCAAGGGTCCTATTTTGAAGAATATTAGTTGTATATGCCTGTATTCCAACTTCGGATGCAGTACTAGCTTCCGACATCCTCAACATTGTCACAGAACCCCAGAATAACTTGGGCTGTAGAAAAAAACGTCCGACCATATAAAACACCGGGACCAGACGGGATAACCCCTGCGCAACTCCAACAGAGTGTTGGCAATATTATGAAATGGCTGATAACCGTATTCAGAGCAACATTACTACTAAATTACGTCCCCCTAAGGTGGAGAGAAGTCAGGTTAGTTTTTAAAACCAAAAGCTGGTAGGAGCTCGCATACGAAACCTTTCGGCTTCAGACATATTAGCCCTTCCTCATTTCTATTAAAGACGTTAGAGCGATTAATAGACGCCTTTGTAATAGAAAACTTGACACCGTCGCTACTCGCGAGATCACAACATGCATACTCTAAAGGTAGATCCACAGATACATCATTAAATTCACTAGTTTCAGAGATAGAGAAATCAATAGAGAATAAAGAGTATTCTCTGGTAGCCTTCCTAGACATAGAAGGCGCTTTCAACAACATCCTACCGGAGGCCATAACAAGCGCGATGACTGATTTGGGTGTCGCCGAGAGCCTTGTGAAATTTGCGGAACAGTTGCTACTAGGCAGGTTCGTAATTTCGACCCTTCAAGACGGTGCACTTTCTCTTCTGCTGTTTCTGGCAATGAATCAATTGTTGAAGAATCTAGAGGAAAGGAGGATACACATAGTGGCCTACGTAGACGATGTTGCAATATTAATAAGAGGGAAATTCTCAGATCCCCTCTGCAACATAATGCAAAATGCTTTGAACGATGTAAGCCGGTGGGCTGCATCGAGTGGTCTTGGGGTAAGCCCCAACAAAACAGAACTAATCATGTTCACCAGAAAACACAGGATACCTGTTCTAAACCCCCCTACCCTTGAGTGAATCACACTGTCAATTGGGGAAGAGGCGAGCTACATAGCACTAGTATTAGATAGGAAGCTCTCGTGGAAACAAACGATTAATGATAGGGTAAAAAAAGCAGCCACAGCACTCTATACATGCAAAAGAATTGTGGGGGCAAAATGCCATACGGTGTCTTTGGCTGGTGACCAACACTTGAGAAAAGAACAACGCTAAAACGCCTGAAAGTATTCAAAGGGGTGCTAGTCTCTGCATAAGCGGGGCGCACTAAAGACTACGCCCACGGCAGCGATAAATGTCATGCTGCACTTATTACCGATTAAGGCCTCCAGCAATCAGCTGGCGGCGAAATCGGCACTTAGATTAAGAGAATCTTCTATTTTAGCTACTAGCGGAAGGGGCCACGCAAGAATACTAGATGAATACCCCTTCTTACATCAAACGACAGACTTTTGTAACTCAGTAGAGCTGCATGTAAACACATCCTTTACCACAACTTTCCCAACGAGAGAAGATAAAGACAATGGGGTAATGGACAATAGAAGCGGAGTCAGCATCTATACTGATAGTTTCAAGCTAAACGATCAAGTAGGCGGAGGCCTTCATTCTGAAGGAATGAATGCCAAGATCTCATTCCGGTTACCGGATCACTGCCGTGTATTTCAAGCTGAAATTCTGGCTATCAGGGAAGGCCTGTTAGCCCTAAATTAAAGTGTCCTCACAACAAAAGATATAAACATATATTCAGATAGCAAATCGGCCCTGAAAGCTTTAAAATCGCCTCATATTAACTAGAAGACAGTAAAAGAATGTATCGGCGTTTTGACAGAACTATCACCGTACTTTGTAATAAACCTGCTTTGGGTGTCGGCTCATAGAGACATAGAAGGCAACTGCAAAGCAGATGAACTGGCGAGATTGGGTACCACATTACCGATCCAACCAGACAGAGCGAACATACCTATACCTTTAGGAACTTGTAAGATGCTTATAGACAAACACACTATCAGAGCTGCCAACAGGCTATGGTCTCAGTCCCTGAACTGTGCAACAAGTAGAACGACGTTGCCGGAATGGAGCATGGACCGCACAAACCGACTGTTGAAACTGAACAGAAAAAAACATGAGAAACCTTCTCGGGGTCCTAACAGGGCATTGTCTGATTGGCAGACTATAACGACTATTGCAGAAGCTGTAACGACATTGAAGAAGAACAGACTATAGAACTCTTACTATGCGGGTGCATGGCTCTGGATAGACGAAGGTTCAATATTTTAAGAAAAAGCTCCCTGAATAACTTGGCAGAAGTAGCCAATATAAAAATAACAAGCCTTGTTAGATATATTAAAGCCACAGGTTGGTTCAATGAGGACAATGTAGAGTGAGGAGCGGGGACAGCCCTGGTGGTATCACAATGGGCCTACAGCAGGCCTAGATGTGTCAACCGACAACCACTCTACCTACCTACCTAAGTACTTCATTTACTATTAAACTTGGATTCAAAAAATTTAGTAAGAAGCAAATAAGTTTTCAAAACGTCCATTTCCATTAATAAGCTATACATATCTAGCGCACTGTATGTTTGTGCTTACTAACATTTAGATCATCCGACCGTGGAGGGGGGCAGTCGTGTAATTGCCGCACAACCCTGCTTGTTGCGTAAGCGCATTCGCGAAATGGTGCCATAGAAAAAGCCGTCTAAGTCATAAAAGAAGATGAACTAAGGAGTGGGGAACAAATTGTGAAACAAGAAAAGTCCAACGAATTTGTATGAGTGGCACACGATTTGCATCTTCAAAGAGAAATAATTAGTTTATGATTGCAGTGGCGGTCGGTGGAAGAGTTGTGTGAAGCTGCTCTAGCTCGATGCCACATCCTCTTGTAGCACAGCCAGTTCGTCCCGACTATTGTGTGGCACAACTAATGCATGTCGAATGAACGAATGGTCGGCGCACTGGCTAATTGCTCGCCTATTGTTGAGTTGCTGGCCATGCTGTGGGTCACCCTTTTTTCAGTCAGCATAAGTTTTCCAAACTTTCCAGTTGTCACGACTGATATGGCGAGTTATTATTGTATTTTTCTATTTATTTTTTATTATTTTCTCAAATGCCAAAAAGCGATTTGCTGGGCAAGCAACTATGTACAAAACTGTTATCAACAATAGCAACAACAACAAAAATCAAACACAGCGTCGGACAATTCAATTTGCATGGACTCAGCTGTAGCTGTGACAGTTGCCATTTCCGTCAATACTCGTACGAGTACACCGGTCGTGGCCGCTGTGCCTTCGCTCCGCGCATCTTAGCATCTCAGCTTTTTGTCGTATTTTACTGTCCATTTGTATTTCATAATCGCCTTGCTAAAACGTGAACATGATTCGTAATGCATGTGTAATAGATACTTATTCGAAAGTCTACGGCTGTGGCGCTTTTTGGCGGCTTCTTCGCGAGGAGTTTGTTTGTGCTGTAACAAATTTGCAAGCTAATTGCTGACTATTTTCTGCGATTCGATCAAGTTTGTCGCTTTGGTTATTTGAGCTTCGGTTTTTCTTTTGTTGTACTTACAAATGATGAGGAAACTTGGGGCAATGTGCCGGTCTAAACTTTACATGTGTCTGGACCAAAAAATTTGTGTATCCTCATTTGCATCTTCACTTAGTAAATCATGGGGCTGAAATTTATGAATTAAAATAATAATAAATTTTATTACCAAAGACCTCCTGCTACTATTTTGAGAGTCCTAAGTAATCTTAAAACTTTTTTGGTTTATTAATTTATAATGAAATGTTGTTGTGAAGTTACAAAAAAAAAAAAATGTTGGCATTTTTTCTTGAAAATCCAGTTGAAGTCGCCATTTTATTAAGATAGGAAAATAAAAACAATTTACTTAAGTACTTCATTTACGATTGAGCTTTGATTAAAAAAAATCCTTAGGCGATTTTGTGAATTTTTTCCACACAAAATAAAAAAGAGGGTCAGTAAAAAATTGTCAAAAAGTAGTCAAAAATCGAACTGACTTTTTTTTTGTGGATGGGGAGGAGGGTTTAAAATGCCTTCGCACTTACAGCGACCGTCGTCAACTGCGTCGAATGGTGTAGCCACCAAAACACCCCCTCCTCCTTTTCTGGAAAGACTTCCTTCCCGGAACTACCTTGCATTACTTCAGGAAGGCAGAGAACGGTGTTCATTTAATGGACCAATACTAATCACCCACGTCTGGGTCCATCATATTTGTAGCCAGCTTCATGCTATAGGCTCGTCTTCTAATGTCTCAGTGCCGTCATACCAGTGGTATGTGTGGCATGCTCTCAGGTTCCTCTCAAATGGGCGTATGGATGTTATACTTATGCGATATTTTGTGCCACTGTGTTGAAAGTATTTTTTAGCTTTTCTGGCAAACAAAAAAGTTGTATGTATCTCCAAAATAAGATGGCGCCAGCAATGGGTTCTGATGGAGGGAGAGGAAAAAAATGAAGCGGTCAAAATTTCACGCTGTTGCACATTCTTATGGTAAATAGGTATAGAAAACTATGTGAATCTTGACATTTTAGAATTGTAAAGAGCGTAACGACTGCTTGAAGCATATGTGCAATGATGCCATTGCGAGAGTTCAAAGGTGGTTGAGCGAAGGACTGAGCTGGTCCTTATCAGTAAATGTAGGTGGAGCGAGAGCCTCACTTTTTCGGTTGAAGGACATGTCACTTCTTCTTCTTCTTAATTGGCGCTATAACCGCTTACGCGATTTTGGCCGAGTTTAACAAAGCGCGCCAGTCGTTTCTTTCTCGTGCTAACCGGCGCCAGTTGGACACACCAAGTGAAGCCAAGTCCTTCTCCACCTGATCTTTCCAACGCAGAGGAGGCCGCCCTCTTCCTCTGCTACCACCAGCTGGTACCGCATCGAATACTTTCAAAGCCGGAGCGTTTGTATCCATTCGGACGACATGACCCAGCCAACGTAGCCGCTGGATCTTTATTCGCTGCGCTATGTCTATGTCGTCGTAAAGCTCATACAGCTCATCGTTCCATCGTCTGCGATATTCGCTGTTGCCAACGTGCAAAGGTCCAAAAATCTTACGCAGAATCTTTCTCTCGAACACTCCAAGCGTCGCTTCATCGGATGTTGTCATCGTCCAAGCTTCTGCGCCATACGTTAGGACGGGCATGATGAGAGTCTTGTAGAGTGTTAGTTTTGTTCGTCGAGAGAGGACTTTACTACTCAATTGCCTACTTAGTCCAAAGTAGCACTTGTTGGCAAGAGAGATTCTACGTTGGATTTCAAGGCTGACATTGTTATCGGTGTTAATGCTGGTTCCTAAATAGACGAAGTCTTTTACAACCTCAAAATTATAACTGTCAACAGTGACGTGGGTGCCGATACGCGAGTGCGCCGACTGTTTGTTTGAAGACAGGAGGTACTTCGTTTTGTCCTCGTTCACCACCAGACCCATTCGCTTTGCCTCTTTATCCAGTTTGGAGAAGGCAGAACTAACAGCGCGGTTGTTAAGGCCGATGATGTCAATATCATCGGCATACGCCAGCAATTGTACGCTCTTATAAAAAATTGTGCCTGAGCGATTAAGTTCTGCGGCTCGCACGATGCTCTCCAACATCAGGTTAAAGAAGTCACACGACAGGGAGTCACCCTGTCTGAAAACTCGTTTGGTATCAAACGGCTCGGAGAGGTCCTTTCCAATTCTGACGGCGCTGTTGGTGTTGAGCAACGTCATCTTACATAGCCGTATTAGTTTTGCGGGGATACCAAATTCAGACATGTCACTGCATGCATCCTAATCATCGGTAAAGTATCGTGGAGTACACATCGATGAGAAGGTAATATTCAAGGAGCATCTAAAAATAACCAGTTACAAGGCAATGAGATTGAATAACGCACTCATGCGTAAGCTAAAAACCGTTGGTGGACCTGAAGAAGATAGAAGAAAAACGCTTTCAATTGTGACTGACTCTATTCTCCTATACGCCGCACCAGTATGGTGAAGAGGACGAACGAGACGTTTACAAGAGGTACGGTAAGCTAACAGGCTTAGAGCGCTCAGAGTAGCATATGCGTACAGAGCAGTATCTGATGATGCCATCTGCGTTATAGAGAGTAAAATTCCTTTTAATATACAAGCACAGGAACTTAAGCGACTGGGTCACTCACGTGGACATAAATCGACACTTCTAGATAAGATAACCGAGTGCGAACGTACGACAGCAAAGTGGCAAAATAAATGGGATCCCTCCTCCAAAGGCCGTTGGACGTGATCCCCAAACTAGATGAATGGATAAACAGAAAACACGACGAAATCGATTACTATCTAACCCAAATTCCTAGCGGACATGGTGGCTTTCTTGCATACCTCCACCGTTTTAATCTAGCAAATAATTCGACCTGCCTTGAGTGCCACAGCAAAGATGAGAGTGCAGAACACGTGACTTTTTATTGCGCTAAGATTTTACGAAGACCGCTTCGAGCTCGCAAATGACCTCGGCATCGTCGTCACACCAGATAACCTTTTAACGCAAATGCTGAATTCGAAAGAAAAATGGGAAGCAGTAAAACAATTTGCAGCAAGGATAGTAATAAAACTCCGAAACTTAGAATGGGACTGCGGAATGCGGACTGGGAATGCGAAACTCGGAATTGGAAAGCGGAAGCAAGGCGAATGAGACCGAGTTAGAACATCCAACAGATGCCTACAGTCGCCCAAAGAAGCCATTTCGAAACAGATCTCCTGTGGGGGTGACTGTATTCACGAACAGACGACAAGCACAAACACGTGAGGTAAAGGCTCAGGACGAACCCATACAGACGACAAGGGGATATCGAGTAACGATATTGCAACTTTCCATTGTCCCATTGGTCACAAAGCAATGGAGGCTGTCGATAGCGTATAACCCTAATATGTACGCAATTAAGAGAGGAACCTGAACGCAGGCACCTAAATGGCACAAACACGGTTTCACCTTGATGAAATGCTTTTAGCAATCCCAGGGTGGATCAGCCGAGAGGGGAGGAATGTTATTGGGTTAATGGGAGCATGCCCCACATGCCGTGTGACGGCACTTTTGTTGATGTTTCTGACATTTTCGATTTTAACCTCTTCTGAACAAAAAAAAAAAAAAACAAAAAAAAAGCAGTTCTACGTAAAAAATAATGGGAGACATTTTTGTAGAACATTTTAACCCACTATCACCTCGAGAATCACAACTCTGATTGGAAACTTCATCTTTCCACAAGTTTAAGGAAAATATTAAATTTTTCTACGAAATATCAGTTTTTATTGAGCTACAAGCAAAAACTGGTAAAGTCAAATAAGTCGTTTTGCCACAAGTAATAAGACATACATACATACATACATTTGGAATTACCGTGCCTATGTGCCACATGTTTTATCTGCATTTTGCGCGTGCGCAGGTGACAGCTTTGCCGCATGGCCACTAAGCAAATTTCATTGATATTTATTAACGCCACAGCCGCCGCATTTCTGCTAGTTTTCATGTTGTATACAGTTAATTTTTCCACTTCAACTTGGAAATGTGTAATAAATATTTCGCAGCTGCAGTGCATGTGCATTTTTTCGCATTATTTCCTGCACTACCCACCAATGACTGCCAAACACCGGCCAGTTGTGACCACAAGTGTCGCTGCTCCATTTCGTTTACAATTTGCATGTCACGCCCACTCTTATTGCTAACGACTTCAATTGGCGCTTTTATACGCATAGCAGCCGGGGTGTTTTTTTTGTTTCTTTTCTTGTGCGCTGATCCAAGTTTTGAATTTCGGCTCAAGCACAAATCGATTTTATTTGAAAGTTATAGCACCGAAAACTGGTAACTCGATTGTGACTTAAGGCTTAGGAATGGCGCAAAATTTGGAGCACGCGCCTACAATCGTCGTCTGTGTGTCGACAGTCTATCAACAGGTTTAGATTTTCGACTGATATGAGCGATAAAAACGTTATTTGATTAATGCTGCGGCCTGTCAGCGCGATTTGAACAATTTATCTACATCACACATATGCGTTTCTGTATATACCTTAAATTTTATGTATATATAAAAAATTTACTACATACATTGCCACATACATCTTACCAATTGGTCGCATTTCGGCACTAAAAATGCTGGTAGTGAGTTTTGAAATATTTCAGGATATTTTAGAGATTTTTGTGTCACAGGAAATTACACCAGATGGCAGAACGATGACTGATATAAGTGAGAGAATAAAACAACCCACGCAGTATTCGCCAGCCTCCAGAAAATATGGTACTCAAAGCAACTGACAAAACGTGCAAAAGTAAGGATTTTTAATTCGAATACAAAATCAGAACGGCATAAGACTGGAAACTTCAAGAACATCGCCGCAGAGAGAACGGTCTAAAGGGTCTTGGCGACGTATCCTTTTCGACAAGTTTTTAGGAGTCGACGAAAACTTAATGTGGTCCCAGATCAAAGCAATAGCGAATAATCGACAACATAGGCAATGTTTTGATTCGGCACTATGCACCTCTAATCGGCGCGACAGCAACAAATAGTAATAATAATGTTTGATGAAATTCGATAATTTCGCCCAAAATACCAAAGAGTAGCATCAGGCATGGAAAGGCCATCTACCACATATTTTGTTCTACACGGTCCGGCACTCGAAGAGTGACCAACTTCAGACCACTCCCGCAGCTTATGCACGGGTATCAGTTGTCCGTTAGTTGGCTAAATGACAGTCCAGAGTATTGTTCACAAGCGCGCGGAAGCATTTTGCCGAGAGTAAATTGATTGCATTATATTTGGCTGGAAAATCACAACCAGCGATTGTTCGTGAGCTCGAACACCTTAATGCAAATAAAGTTTTTGTTTATCGCACGATTACTTGTTACAGTGAAAAAGCGACTAGAGCGAAACCGATGAAGTGTCAATCAAATGCCGAAAGAACTGAAAATATTTGGCCGTAGCAAAGTCAAGGCAGTTCTGTCTTCTCCAAACTGGATAAGGAGGCAAAGCAAATGGGTCTGGTGGTGAACGAGGACAAAACGAAGTACCTCCTGTTTTCAAACAAACAGTCGGCGCACTCGCGTATCGGCACCCACGTCACTGCTGACAGTTATAATTTCGAGGTTGTAAAAAACTTCGTTTATCTGGGAACCAGCATTAACACCGATAACAATGTCAGCCTTGAAATCCAACGTAGAATCTCTCTTGCCAACAAGTGCTACTTTGGACTAAGTAGGCAACTGAGCAGTAAAGTCCTCTCTCGACGAATAAAACTAACATTCTACAAGACTCTATCATGCCCGTCCTAACGTATGGCGCAGAAGCTTGGACGATGACAACATCCGATGAAACGACGCTTGGAGTGTTCGAGAGAAAGATTCTGCGTAAGATTTTTGGACCTTTGCACTTTGGAAACGGTGAATATCGCAGCGAATAAAGATCCAACGGCTGGATCATGTCGTCCGAATGGATACAAACGCTCTGAAAGTATTAGATGCGGTACCAGCTGGTGGTAGCAGAGGAAGAGGAAGGCCTCCTCTGCGTTGGAAAGATCAGGTGGAGAAGGACTTGGGTTCACTTGGTTTGTCCAATTGGCGCCGATAAGCACTAGAAAGAAACGACTGGCGCGCTTTGTTAATCTCGGCCAAAATCGCGTAAGTGGTTATCGCGCAAATTAAGAAGAAGTAGCAAAGTCACGCCTTACAAGATCCAAAGGGGGCATGAACTCACACCAAAGCAGCAGCAAGACAGACTTGAGAGAGCGAAGGAGTAGCTCCGCTTGGCCGAAAGCGATCAATTTCTAAACATTGTGTTAACTGACGAGAAAATTTTTCAAACTGAGCACATCGTAAACTCCTAAAACGATAAGGCTTATTTGACCGACCGTTCATAGGAGAATTTGACTCATCGATTGGCCACCAACCACAAGAGGCAACACTCGCCACAGGTAATGGTTTGGGCTGCAGTAACCGCAGATGGGCACTCTCCAATCGTTTCCATCGAGCCTGGTGTCAAGGAAAATGCGAAATATTTTCGGGAAAGTATTCTGGAGGTTGCTTTGAAGCCGTGAGCACACAAAGATTTCGTTAGCAGACCATGGACTCAGCACCATCTCAGGACACGGCACCATCTCACAAAGCTCATGTGAATTTTTTAACGTCCACACAATGGCTGTCAAATTCACCAGATGCCAATCCGATGAATTTTTCGCTTTGGTCCATTTTGGAGAGCTTAAAGATTCACCAATATCGAGACGCTGAAAAAAGCTATTGTCCGCGAGTGGGCCAAAATACCTGCAAGACACATTCGGGCAGCTTGCGATTCATTTCTGGTCCGTCTCAAGGCCATAGTCAAGGCAAAAAGTGGTCATATCGAGCAAAAGTAAATTGATTCTTAATTTTGTATTATTTTCACACAT
This sequence comes from Anastrepha ludens, assembly GCF_028408465.1. Classification (NCBI taxonomy): domain Eukaryota; kingdom Metazoa; phylum Arthropoda; class Insecta; order Diptera; family Tephritidae; genus Anastrepha; species Anastrepha ludens. The sequence goes on along the minus strand of NC_071502.1, from coordinate 31,350,870 downwards.
TTTTTACTTTGAATTGAATAAAAGTATTTTTCCAAACTAAATGGCCTTTTTAATTGGTTACACTTCGAGTGCCTTCTTCGACCCTATACATTTAGTTTTCATGTCGCCGTTCTTTGTTACGATAAGAACATAAAATGAGCTCAAGTGCATACTGCTACTCCTACCCGAAGTAGGCGGTCTTCGTGTGACACCCTGTATGATATCTTTTGATCGCGCCAAGTTGCCGTCGTGTCTCACATTAGTATCAAAGCTTCTGATTGTTTCACAACTAAGGCGATTTCTTCGCTTAGTGGTTTGATTGATTTCATTGCTTTTGTAGTTGTAGTGGTATTTGTAATCGTAGCGGCTGCGCGTGGTGCCACATTAGCGTCGTCATGGTTTAAACATTTTTTCAATGTAATTGTGTTTTTTCGTCGACAAACCTATGTGCCCGTTATGTTGTGTGTTTGCACCAGCAGCTGATCGACGGCTGAGTGAATGATTGTTTCAATTTTCTCCAATTTCATAGGTTTTTTTTGTTGTTGTTGTTAAGGTAGAGTTTTTGTTTTCCTTTTGTTTCCTGGCCATGTCTAATTTAATTGGTTTTTGTCATCAAATCGGCGCTGTTGTCAAATCGTCAAATTGTCAAATTGTCGAAACGTGATTTTTGGTGCGGTAAATGACTTTTGACATTATTACGCGACAGTTGGTGGGGTGTATGCGTGGTGTTTCTGCTCCAATGCTTGCATGTACGTACCTCCTACGTATATAAGTATGTGTTCGTAGCCATACGAGCTATTACACGCTTTTTGAAGCTTGAGTATGAGAAATCAGTTTTTATCGCTTCATCATTTAATATTTTGCTTCGACTCAAATTTATGGCTTTTGACTTACGAAAATTTACAGAAATTAATAGACCGTTGCTTTTTTGGTATATCAGTAGCTGGCTGTACTTGCAAAGTTGCACAGAAACTGAACAAAGTGTTATTGGTATTGATTTGAAGCCATCGCGCTTTACGGTTAGGCTGCTAGTTCAGTTCTGAGATATGGCAACACCAGCGTGGAAATGTCAAACGCACCATTGTCATCGCTTGCCTTATCAAACGACTGTTCGCTGTGTGTTATTTACAGATATCTGGATATCGAGATAGTTGAAGGATTCAAGCAATGGTCGTCTTTGAAAAATCGGTTCAAACTACAAATTTCAATTGCAAATAACTCGCAAAACAAAAAAACTTTATTTACTTTTTGTACAGCTGTTTAGCAACAAATTCAAGAATAATCTGTGATCCATCATTGCCATGGAGCTGCCCTAAAAATATGATTTCTGTTTCTGAAGTTGATGGACATACACATTTCCGTCCGAGAAAAATTCCAATTTTTAATGGATTTTGTCATAATAAATACTTGGTATTAAATGGGGGAAAAATTAGAAAAATCAGTAAAATTTTTCGAAGGTATCGCGGTTGAATATCAATTATTGTTATGAATATAATAAATTATTATTGCACTCACTGCATTAAATAACTACAGCACCTGGAGTTACTGACAAGTTTCTACTACTTATTTGTTTTTTATTTAATTTAAACAACTTTTTGTAGGAAAATATTGTTCATTCTCCTATAAAAAATCATTTGCAAGGTGGCACAAAATTAATCATCCTATCAGAAGATTTATAATTTTTACCAATTGCTTTGCACGTCAATCATATTTGATACTTGTCAACTATACAAAGCTACAGTTGTATACATACACACAAGCAGAGGAGCGCCTAAAGGCCAAAAACTGAAATTAAAGATTTCCACCACTGAAAATATGATTTTTATTTAGTTGAAAAGTGATGCAAAAAAAAAATGAAAAAAAAGGAAAATTGCATGATTAATTTTGCGCCCCCTGGTATATCCAAGTTTTAAAAAATGTTTAGAAAAAATCGAGGTATGCACTTTTATAGCTCATTGATTTTTGGTGTAATTATTTAGATGATTAATTTTGCGCCACGTTTTATAGCCAAGTTTCAAACTTTGTGCAAATTAAAAAAAAGCATCAACAAATTTTCATCAAAATTTCACACATTTTAATCAGAATTTTTAGAAAAAGTCGTAGTCATTTGGATGATTAATTTTGCGCCACCTTTTATACCCAAGTTTCAAATAATTTCTAGAAAAAATTCTAGTATGTATTTTTATAGCTCGTTGATTTTTGGCACATTAATTTGGATGATTTTGCGCCACTTGGTATATCTAAATTTCAAACTTTGTGCAAATTAAAAAAAAAAATAGCACATTTTCATCAAAATCTTACACTTTTTAATCAGAATTTTTAGAAAAAATCCTAGTATGTATTTTTATCGCTCATTGATTTTTGGTAAAATAATTTGGATGATTAATTTTGTGCCACCTTTTATACCCAAGTTTCAAACATTGTGCAAATTAAAAAAAACCAACCAAATTTCTTCAAAATTTTACACTTTTTAATCAGAATTTTTAGAAAAAATCCTAGTATGTATTTTTATCGCTCATTGATTTTTGGTAAAATAATTTGGATGATTAATTTTGTGCCACCTTTTATACCCAAGTTTCAAACATTGTGCAAATTAAAAAAAACCTACCAAATTTCTTCAAAATTTCACACTTTTTAATAAGAATTTTTAGAAAAAGTCGTAGTCAATTGGATGATTAATTTTGCACCACCTGGTATATCCAAGTTTCAAATAATTTCTAGAAAAAATCCTAGTATGTATTTTTATAGCTCATTGATTTTTGGTACAATAATTTTGATGATTTATTTTGCGCCACCTTTTATACCCAAGTTTCAAACTTTGTGCAAATTAAAAAAAAACAAAAAAATTTCCTCAAAATTTTACACCTTTTAATAAGAATTTTTAGAAAAAGTCGTAGTCAATTGGATGATTGATTTTTCATTGATTTTTAGGATAATCATTTGGATGATTGAATTTGCGCCACTTGGTTTATCTAAGTTTCAAACTTTGTACAAATAAAAAAAAAACATTCAACAAATTTTCATCAAAACTTCACACTTTTTAATCAGAATTTTTAGAAAAAGTCGTACTCATTTGGATGATTAATTTTGTGCCACCTTTTATACCCAAGTGTCAAACTTTGTGAAAATTAAAAAAATCAGCAAATTTTCATTAAAAGTTCACACTTTTTAATTAAAAATTTTTAGAAAAAGTCGTAGTCATTTGGATGATTAATTTTGCGCCACCTTTTATACCCAAGCTTCAAACTTTGTGAAAATTAAAAAAAATCAACAAATTTTCATTAAAAGTTCACACTTTTTAATAAAATTTTTTTGAAAAAGTCGTAGTCATTTGGATTATTAATTTTGCGCCACCTTTTATAGCCAAGTCTTATTAAAATATAAAATTTTAAACAAAAAAAAAACAATTCAAAATATTACCAAGTACGTTTTTTGGGCTGATATCTTCCAGCTTCCATTGAGATAAGTTTGAAGAAATAATAAGCGACTCCTCTATAGTGACATTGCTTCCAAAAAATTGAAAATACGTAATGATGCATATAAATTTGTATGCTTCCATATAAACCTACTAAAGTCAAGCCCAGCTAATTCAAAATTTTCGAACAAATGTTAGAAAATATTCACCTTCTGTATGTTACCTGTGCATATTCCATGAGTTATGCAACCACATTTGTTAGAATTAACGAGCACCGACTGTATTGAAACAAAAACCAAAAACAAAAATAAGAAAAATATAACTTCAGATTGAATTGAGAAATCACAGCCAATGAAATACAGCTCAAGTTAATCGCATTAAAAAAGTGACAGCAACAAAGGAAAAAGCGGCAGCAATTGGCGACGGCTCAACGGCTCACTGATTCTCTAACCCGGCGTGGCCCACGACCCGGCTGAGTTGGCAACTCTCAGCGTACTTCCGTTACAA